>NC_091816.1:21223333-21523541 GCF_041296235.1 Equus asinus | reverse complement strand
AAAAGCTCAAGAATTCAGATGTGGACATGCTAAGTTAAAAAATATGTGCAAAATCCAAGAAGTCATTTCATCATATTGAACAGCTGGGTCCTTTTCATTTGCCAAGGTAAAACCTGCGATTTACTTATACACACAATATAGCTCTTTTGCTTTTTGTCTAAAGCAGGAGGAATCTTAAGGCCAGGTTCATGTCTGCTGATTCTATCTTGAGGTATTGATGGAGGTAACTAGAATGAATGCAAATCAAATCCACAAAGCTCCTGGAAAGTCCTATAAAGTCAGATCTGTATCTGTAGCAGAGTCATGTTTATATTAGTCAACAGAATTTTAATCGTTTAATTACCCTACTCACCAGCCCAAGATAGATTTTAAGTCTAAGTCTTAAAATAAAAATAATTTACATTTGTTTATAGAGAAAGAAAGAAAATCGTCCACCATTTGATCATCTGTCCCTAATCTGGCTTACCTTCAAAGCCATAAAATCAAAGAAAGTGCATAAATTAAAAAGGTTTTCAAATAATTATTCACAAAAGGGTGATGTCTGTATAAATTGATTTGAATGGTAAAGCCACAAGCTGGTTTCCTTCACAATATTTGGAGACTAATATTAGGAGCTAGAGGCAGGACAATTCCCTTGTTGACAACCAGCAAGGGTTTTTTCTACGCTTCAATCTCAGACACCATCTTCATTTTGGTTGTAAGGATACCTGTTCTTCTGTTTTACGTATTTGCTCTCCTGTTTCTGTCTCCTAGATCTTAGCTGAATGCAGTGACCAAACAAAAATTCTAGTTTTCTCTCTTTCACTGTCCCACACCATTTTTTTAACCTAATCAAAACGTGGAATTTTTTCCCCAAGGCACCTTCATATTTTTCTCTCATCACGACACTTAATTTGAAGGTGACAGACTGGAAGATGCACTGTCCTGTGACAAATTTGTAAGCCATGAATTGATCTCTGCTCCACACACAGCAATATACAAGCGTGGTATCTTGCAACTTACCATAAATCATGTTTTACTTCTTTGCTCATAGACTTTCTGAGAGCTGAATGGCAATATGTGGAGACGGATGGGGGTCAGTTCCTCACTGTCATCCATAGCTGCTGGTAATTTATGGATAAGATATAACACCTGTGAGTTATGATGTCTTTTGTTTGCTTGAGTTGTTCTGTGCTGAGGACTGCAATGCCTACGTCATAATGTTTGACTGTTTACTGTCTCGTACTGCAAAAAAATACCTAAGTCATAGAAGCACGGCATTATACCCATGTGCTATAAGATTTATCCAGTCAAAAAGCCATTTCCTCTTTGGCATGATGCCCTGGGGTTGATAAACAAGGATGCTGCAGGTGGATGACTACACGGCTGATTGAAGTAAGTCAAGTTCTTCATTTTATGGTCATTAAGAGAACTGAGAGGAGCTGTATCACAATAAGTCTTCCATAGGTAGAAGAATTTGCCCCATCTCCCAACACCCTTCCACAACAAACAAAATTAAAGAAAATACTGACAGGAGGTACTGTGTCCATGTTGTTATGAAAACATACTTTTGAACAGCAAACATAAGCAACTTATTAAGAGGAATGGAAGGAAAAAGTACTTTGCTCTTTGAAAAGTCTCAAGTGAAGGTTTGTTCTCATCACATCATTTTAATTTGCAAAGGAAAGTGCAGTCTTAAGTGCATTGACATTATTATCATTAATTAACATTAATTGGGCATACACACTCTCCCAAGTTTTCAAGTTACACCCTGACTGTAAGTTAAGCACTTTCTTCACTCTTTAGACTCATTAACAGTAATATGACAATGCACATTGCCGATCTGACAAATGAAACACAAATCTGCAACATCAATTACGAAATGATGGATTACGTAGTAGTAAAGGGGTTAATTCTTTCTGAGTGATGCTCATAGAGGAGCAGTGATATGCCATAAGCAAATGTTAGCTGTTCTTGTTTCCACCCATCTAATCATTCCTCCTGGCAAATGCAGCAATGTCTTCTTTTCTGCTTTCATTGTGCCTGGCACATACATTTACATTATCATACTGTGAGATAATTGTTGGTTTATGCATTTGTCTTTTCTACTGCTATCAGTTCTGAAAGAATTTGGAACACTTGAAGTAAGGAGAGTGTATTATTATTTTTTTATCTTAACATTCCTAAGAATCCAACTGAAGACTTTTCACATAGTAAGTCCTCAATTTTTAAGCAAATAAATGAAAAGATAAATGAATGGAAACAGAAAAAAAAAGAAAAAGGATAACAGAAATATATACTTTAGAGGTTAAGCATAGGCGTACAAATAGGATTATTAGTTTTCCCAATTTTGTATAGTTTAATACATTTGAAACGGAAACCACATAAAGTGTTACATGGATCTTTAAAATATATATGTGTATATATAATTGTTATGTATATATAATATATATTATTATGGATCTTTAAAATATATATGTGTATATATAATTGTTATGTATATATAATATATATTATTATATGTATTCTGTCTTCAAAATCCATATGTTACAAGCTATCTATGTCAAATAGGCTTTCAAAATACATTCTTAAGTAGAGAAATCTCAACAATGGGAAGAATATGTTCATAGTATTAATGCACATTTCCTTGGAAATCCATTGTTTGAAAAAGTCCAAGTAATCCAAATATCCAAAACAAAGAATTGAAAGGTCTCTGTATAGGGATTTATTTTTAGGAAAAGACTGTCATGGCCTATGTGGAATAAAAGTTGATGAGCCATATTTATATTTATTCTTAATTCCTATATACTATGATATGAGGAAAGGCGAGTGTGTAGAGTAAGTATACTAACACCTATATTGTTTTCTTTCATCAGTTTTGTTCTCGATTATATTTATAATAGCCACAACAAAAAATCAAATGTAAATAGACGGTGTTTCCTCCAGTCTTTAAGTGGCATCACAATAGCCTGATCTTTTAATCCCATTATATGCTTATTATTCCAGTGTATGTAATGGAAAACAATGGAGGTGTGTAGATGAGATGGATTAGGCTGGTATAAACTCTTAGGATGTAAATCTGTTGAAATGTGGGCATTGTGATACTCTCTAAATGAATTCAATTAAAGTCTTAAGAAGTAACTTACAGAACCGACTGTATCTACTATAAAAATGTCAACACTTGGCAAATCTTCTCTTTCTTCTTTCTGTTTCTGCTCCACTTCAAGCCCCTTCCTATTTTGGGAATTTCTGGATCCCAAAACACACTTGGGAACTTTGCCTATTGTAGTATATTATTCCTTCTTTTTGCCATAAAAGCATGGAATTATGGGAAATAAGAATTAGAATAAGAAAGGGCAGTGATTTTTTTTTTTTTTTTGAGGAAGATTAGCCCTGAGCTAACATCTGCCACCAATTCTCCTCTTTTTGCTGAGGAAGACCGTGCCCAACTTCCTCTACTTTATATGTGGGAGGCCTGTCACAGCATGGCTTGCCAAGTGGTGCCGTGTCCGCACCGGGGATCCAAACTGGTGAACCCTGGGCTGCCAAAGCGGAACGTGCAAACTTAACCACTGTGCCACCAGGCTGGCTCCAAAATGGCAGTGATTTTTAAAAACTGATGATAAATTCTACAAAATATAAAAATATTTCACGAGTTTAAAATTACAATAAAATTGTAGAGTGAGTTTTTGTAAGATGGCTCATGAGCTTTCAGAAATGAGCTTTCAATGGTAATCGTTAGGAGGTAAGATGCATGAACTAAGTAATACTGAATTATCAATACTTTTAAAAAATAGTCCTTTCGAACAGGAAGATTTGGAAAATGCTATAAACATGATATATCTGAATTCAACAGGAAATTTGACAAGGACATTTTTGATAGTACTCTGGACGAGAGAGTGAAATGTGAGCTGGTTGGTCACTCATGTGAATTTGTCGCTAAGTGAAAGACCACAATAGATAAAAATAAATAAAAGTAGATCTGCCTTCTGATGGTTCATTATTATCCTGGACTAATGTCTGGGTAGCCTGTGTCAGGTGTGTGTCCTCAGCTCTGGTGTGAACGTTATTTCAAGGTGTGAAGATTGAAAGGAGAGATGGAGCCAATCTAATGAGATGAAACTTCATAGGAACTACATAAAATCAGGGTTGGGTGGTTGTAATATGAGTAGTATGTGTGAAAAATACTTATAACCTTCCACTTTTATTCTTTTGTAATTTACGTTTGCAGGTTTAGTTTTTCTTTTCTTTTTTTAAATACTTATTTAAGAGTAGGCAGTCTGTTTTCTTGAACTGGCTGTGTTGCAAAAAGATTAGAACGAGCACCTTCTCATCTAGTGTAGCTGACTTGGTGCTATATTTCTGCACCACGAAAAGTAAAGGGCCATGTGGTTGTGACATTTGGGAAAAGAGGAAAATGTCAAATTCCGGTATTCAATCATTCTAGCATTATCAGGATTGTGAACATTCTTCCATAACTTGAATAAGACTTCCTTCTTTAAAAATATTCTTAACATACATAGTTAGTTTTCATTAAAATAAAATAAAATAAAAAAATCTTAACATAGGGGATGTAATGTAAGTTATATACATACTTTATGTTAATAGCTACATATACGCTGGTGAAACCTACCTAATTACAATTGATTCATTAAGGAGAAGCAAACTCAACTCAATAACAGCAGACACATTTCTGAAATTAAATGGAAGGCAAACGTAGTAAAAAGTGTTACCCGAAGGTGAAAGCAAATCTTTTGCAGTAAGCTATTTTTAATGAATATTCATACTTAATTTTAAAAGAAGAAAATATTACCACAGCTTAAATATAGTAAATTCTAGCCCAACTTAATGAGAAAGAGTAAATAATATTCAACAAAACTATAAAACCAATGATGTATAAAAACTATGGTGCATAAAATTCTAATACAGATTTTTAACTCCTTTTGGTAAAATGTCGTTAAAAAGAGCCACCATATAAAATTGGATTGGTAATGCCTGAAGGTTTTTCTTTCCTGAGTCAGAGGTTAAATCAGGAAATGTATTGAGAATTTAAAATAGAATCTAAAGGCAAAAAGCTAGTATCTCCCAGTAGTATTGACACAAATTGGTCACGGGGGCTGGCTGAATCTGATTTAACAAAAAGTAGTAGTAACTGCTCCAAATATACATGATTTATGCGGAAGAAGATAATGCATGGGTTTCCAAACATTTCTGATGAATAAAGTTAGACATGAGCAGACTGTCTCAAAGTCTACATTTAAATGAAGAGGAGGTGAACATTGGATGCCCTTGTATGGCTCTTACCTTTGGTATAAAATAAAAAGGTGCTCCATTTGTTATATTTTTGGATGGAATTGGTAGATCTTTGGCTTGGCCTAGAATAGAATTATAGTGACTGACAGAGTCACTTAAAATAGAAACTGATTGAATAGTTGACTAACATCTTCAGAAAAACATCTCAAAGGCAAGATGTTAAATGCTGAAACGGACATCCCTTGTTGTAAATGAATCTCTGTTCCTGCTACCTTTCATGAACATAATTATCTTGGGAATTTGGTTAAATGTGGATGCAAAAGGACAGTAGCATCTTTAAAAAGGACTCACTTCAGCTGCAATATTTTAGACAAAGGATTGTATATAATCAAAATTTGTATCTTTACAAACTATGACTATATCTTTGTTCTCATCTCATATTTTTTGCTTGCTTAGCTTTCATGAATTTAAACTACATTTCTAATAAAGGCTCATAAATATTATCATAAACATATTTTCTTTCCTCCAAGACATCCTTTGACAGTTGATTATTTATTACCTCGCTGTGGCAAATTTTTAGCCCTCTTTATGACTATCCTCATTTGGATGACATCCTTTAACCTCATTTTAATGAATTTTAACTTGCCAATTAAAAAACAAACCAAAAAAAACCCAGAATGAAAAGTTGCATTTGAATTGATGCAGTGAAACATCTGTGTATGAGCCCATATGCTAGTTTACCTTTCATACTCAATTTATTTTTCTACTTCTGAATAATTCAGTAAATTTGGAGAAATTACTTGAGCCACCAATACCTAAAATACAAGCTAAATACACATAGACACACACGCATGCACACACACACACATATATACACACACATTTGGGAATTAATAAACAATTCAAAATTTTAAGCGTAAAATAATTTTATTCAGTAGATTTATATAATAAGAAATTTGATTAACAGCGAAATAAGTCAGCCTAGTCAAAAGGCTGCCCCATTTAATGCTGAGTACTCCTTGGTGATCTAATGGTACATGAAAGCTTTGGCAGGAGACCATGCTTCTTGTTTTGCTCTGAGCTGTGCCTTATATTACCTGTCTTGTACTTTACAGACAGTTGTAGAGTTAGAACTACTTTTACACAAGAATCCTGAATGCTTACATGTTTAGCCTCTGTGATTTCTTGGTTCTCCAACCAGTTCGCAACTGCAGGCAGCAGTAATCTCTTCAAGATGGCTGGAGCTGACACTTCAGGAGGGAGAATCATGGCTGCGGAGAGAAACCCAAAGAACTGGTCTCATCAGGCTCTTGTTCAGGCAGGCTTGACAGTGAAGAGACGATGGTTTGCTGTGAAGAAAAAGATTTTCTAGCAGTGATGGTAGAAAAAAATATTGGAAATAAATGAAGAAAGTCATCTTTCGGTTGAAGGAAAGCTTTCACATAGCCATGAATGAGTTTTTAGGAGCTTTGCAGTTAGACGAGTCTATTATTTATACAATGTTGGGGTGTTCAAATAAACTATCACTTTGCTTTTTCTTCTCATGAGGCATTCTTAAAAATGCAGAGAAGAAGCCACATCTCATTTACAGTAGTAGTATCAAAATCAATAAAATACGTAGAAATAAACTTACCCAAG
The DNA here is from genome assembly GCF_041296235.1 of Equus asinus. Taxonomy (NCBI): domain Eukaryota; kingdom Metazoa; phylum Chordata; class Mammalia; order Perissodactyla; family Equidae; genus Equus; species Equus asinus. Next base: position 21,516,671 of record NC_091816.1, on the reverse strand, counting down.
AACCTGAAAGACATAAACTGAAAACTACAAAACATTGATTAGAGAAATTAAAAAAGACACAAACAAAGAAAAACTACTGTGTGATCATGGATTGAAAGACTTAAAATTATTAAAATGCCCACACAACCCAAATCAGTCTACACATTCAATACAATTTCTATCAAAATCTCATTGGCATTTTTTACAGAAGTAGAGAAAAGAATTCTAAAATTAATATAGAATCACAAAAGACCCCAACTAGTCACCAAAATCTTGAGAAGAAAGAACAACGTTGGAAGCATCGTACTTCCTGATTTTAAAACATATTACAAAGTCACAATAAAAGACAAAAAAATTACAAATAGAAATACCATGTAATCCAGCAATCCCACTTCTGAGTATTTATACAAAAGAACTGAAAACAGGATCTTGACGAGATATTAGTGCTCCCATGTTCATTGCAACACTATTCACAATGGCCAAGATATGGAAACCACCTAAATGTCCATCAACAGATGAATGGATAAAGGAAATGTGATATACACATGGAATATTATTCAGCCTTAAAAAAAGAAGAAAATTCTGTGATATTAGACAACAAGGATGGATCTTGAGGACATTATGCTAAGAAAAATAAGCCAGTCACAGAAAGGCAAATACTGCAAGACTCCACTCACGTAACCACAGACCCTCCAGGACCAGTTCAACTGACTCCATCTTATCAACAGAGTAATTAAGAGTGGTTTTTCAGGAATTAGGACCCCCTTGTCCAGTTCAGGCTGGTTGAAACCACCAACCCATCAAATGGGCCCACATAAGTGCCCGATAAATGACTTTTTGATGTCAAAAGCCTAAAAAACTCCACCCTCAGATCATGCTAGTGCCACCATTTTGTGAACATACATCCTATGAAGAGGTAGGAAGTCTGACTACATTTGTGCATATCATCAGTTACTTCACCTCTCCTCACCTCCAATCATCTATCACATTTCAGACCACCTCACCCCCCTACTCCATAAATATCCCTGAGTTCCCATTGTTGAGCAGGCAGATTTGAGATTCGTTTCCCCATTTCCTCACTTGGCTGTCTTGTGATTAAAACCCTCTCTCTCCTGCAGTCTCATCATCTCCATGATTGCCTTTCTGGGTGATGTGCAAAAATGAACCAGCCTTAGTAACATTTAGATGATGTACCTACAACAGTCAAACTCAGAAGCAGAGAGCAGAATGGTGGTTGCCTAGGGCCAGGGGAAAGGGGAAGTGAGGAGTTGCTAGTCAATAGGTATAAAGTTTTGGTAATGTAAGATGAGTAAGTAAGTTCTAGAGATCTGCTGTACAACATTGTGCCTTTAGATAACAACACTGTGTTGCACACTTAAAAATCTGTTGAGTGTAGATCTCATGTTAAGTGCTTTTACTACAGTAAAATAAACAAAACAAAAACCAAGTAAACAGTCCCTCTTTTCTCATCAGCTCACCTGTTCCCAGATTGATATGGGTATTTGAGGACAAGTTACCATTCCACACTCCTGGCATGGAATGGCAGAATGACAGAATGTTAAATTGGTTCCTGCTTATCAAAATAGAACATTTCCACTTGGAAACCTGAGGCTGGGTGCTCCAGGCTGTCCTCCCCACAATCTGATTGTATTCAGTCCTTCCATTAATGTGTAGGCTTAGCTCTGTGCTCTTCACGGTAGATTTTCTGCATCTCTGAGTGCGATATCAATGCTTTATCAATCTTTATAAACCCATATAACAGCTCCCACAAGCCCCAGTATTCACAGTAACACTTTGCAGAGGAGTACTTAGTAAAGTTAAATACATTGAGAAAACATATTTTTCTCTTTTTTTCCGATTATTTTATTGAGGTCATATTGGTTTATGATATTGCGTACTTTCAGGTGTACATTATTATATATCGATTTCTTTATAGACTGCATCGTGCCCTCCAATAGTCTAATTTTAATCCCTCACCATACATATGTGTGCCTTTACCCCTTTTGCCCACCCCCTCGGCCCCTTCCCTTCTGGTAACCACTAATTTGTTCTCTTTATCCATGTGTTTGTTTATCTTCCACATATGAGTGAAACCATGTGATGTTTGTCTTTCTCTGTCTGGCTTATTTTGCTTAAAATAATACCCCCAAGGTTTATCCATGTTGTTGCAAATGGGACAATTTTGTCTTTTTTTTAAAGCTGAATAGTATTCCATTGTATATATATATCACATCTTCTTTATCCATTGGTCAGTTGGTAGGCACTTGAGTTGCATCCACTTATGGCTATAGTGAATAATACTGCAACAAACACAGGGGTGCATAAATCTCTTTGGAGCATTGATTTCAAGATCTTTGGATAAACAACTAGTAGTGGGATAGCTGGATCATATGGCATTTCTATGTTTACTTTTTTGAGTAATCTCCATACTGTTTTCCTTAGTGGCTGCACCAGTTTGCATTCTCACCAGCAGTGTATGTGGGTTCCCTTTTCTCCACACCCTCTCCAACATTTGTTAGTTTTTGTCTTGATAATTATAGACATTCTGACCAGTGTAAGGTGCTATCTCATTGTAGTTTTGATTTGCGTTTCCCTAATAATAAGTGATTTTGAATATCTTTTCATGTGTCTGTTGCCCATGTGTATATCTTCTTTGGAAAAATGTCTGTTTATATCCTCTGCCCATTTTTTGATGAGGTTATTTGTTTTTTAGTTGTTGAGTTGTATGAGTTCTTTTTATATTTTGGAAATTAACCCCTTGTAATATATATGATTTGCAAATGTTTTCTCCCAGTTGGTGTGCTGTCTTTTTGTTTTCTTGATGGTTTCCTTTGCTGTGCAGAAGCTTTTTAACTTGATGTAGTCCAATTTGTTTATTTTTTCTTTTGTTTCTCTTACCTGAGTAGGCATAATATTTCAAAAGATGCTGCGAAGTCTGATGTCAAAGAATGCACTGCCTATATTTTCTTCTAGGAGTTTTATGGTTTCAGGTCTTACATTCAAGTCTTTAATCCATTTTGAGTTAATTTTTGTGTATGGTGTAAGATAATGGTTTACTTTCATTCTTTTGCACATGGCTGTCCAGTTTTCCAAAACCATTTATTGAAAATACTCTTCTTTATCCTTTGTGTGTTCTTGGCTCTGTTGTCAAAGATTTGCTGTCCATAAATGTGTGGTTTTATTTCTGGACTTTGAGTTTCATTGATCTGTGTGTCTGTTTTTGTGCCAGTACCATGCTGTTTTGATTACTATATCTTTGTTGTATATTTTGAAATGAGGGATTGTGATGCCTCCAGCTTTGTTCTTTTTTCTCAGAATGTCTTTGGATCTTTTGTTGTTCCACATAAATTTTAGGATTCTTTGTTCTAGTTCCATAAAGAATGTCATTGGGATTCTGATTGGGATTGCATTGAATTTGTAGATTTCCTTAGGTAATATGGACATTTTAACTATGTTTATTCCAATTCATGAGCATGCAATATCTTTCCATTTCTTTTTGTCTTCTTCAATTCCTTCCAATAATATCGTATAGTTTTCCATGTATAGGTCTTTCACCTCCTTTGTTAAATTTATTCCTAGATATTTTATTCTTTTTGTTGCAATTGTAAATGGAATTGTATTCTTGATTTCTCTTTCTGCTAGTTCACTATTAGTATACAGAAATGCAACTGAGTTTTTTTAAGTCGATGTTGTACTCTGCAACTTTTCTGTAGTTGATTATTTCCAATAGTTTTCTGGTGGATTCTTTACGGTTTTCTCTCTATATAGATCATGTCATCTGCAAACAACAAGAGCTTCACTTCTTCCTTTCCAATTTTGATTCCTTTTATTTCTTTTTCTTGCCTAATTGCTCTGGCCAAAACCTCCAGTACTATGTTGGATAGGATTGGCAAGAGTAGGAATGCTTGCCTTGTTCCTGTTCTCACAGGGATGTCTTTCAGTTTTTTACCATTTAGTATGATGTCGATTGTGGGTTTGTCATATATGGCTTTTATTATGTTGAGGTACTTTGCTTCTAAACCCATTTTATTCAGAGTTTTTATCATAAATGGATGTTGTATCTCGTCAAATGCTTTCTCTGCATCTATTGAGATGATCATGTTATTTTTATTCCTCATTTTGTTAATGTGGTGTGATACGTTGATTGATTTGTTGATGTTGAACCATCCCTGCATCCCTGATATAAATCCCTCTTGACCATGGTGTAAGATCCTTTTAATGTATTGCTGTATTTGGTTTGCCAATATTTTGTTGAGGATTTTGGCATCTATGTTCATCAGTGATATTGGCCTGTAATTTTCATTCTTTATTTTGTCCCTGCCTGGTTTGGTATCTGGGTGATCTTGGCTTCATAAAATGACTTAGGAAGCATTCCATCTTCTTCAATTTTTTGGAATGGTTTGAGAAGGATAGGTGTTAAATCTTCTTTGAATGTTTGGTAGAATTCTCCAGAGAAGTCATCTAGTCATGAACTTTTGTTTTTTGGGAGGTTTTTGATTGCTGTTTCAATCTCTTTACTTGTGCTTGGTCTATTCAGAGTCTCTATTTCTTCTTGATTCAGTTTGGGAAAGTATATGAGTCTAAGAATTTATCTATTTCTTCTAGGTTAACTGATTTGTGGGCATATAGTTTTTCATAGTATTCTCTCATAATCCTTCGTATTTCTGCGCATCCACTGTAATTTCTCCTCTTTAATTTCTAATGTTATTTATTTGAGGCTTCTATCTTTTTTTCTTAGTGAGTCTGGCTAAGGGTTTATCAATTTTGTTTATTTTCTGAAAGAAGCAGCTCATAGTTTCATTAATCCGTTCTACTGTTTTTTAGTCTCTATTTCATTTATTTCTGCCCTAATTTTTATTATTTCCAGCCTTCTACTGATTTTGGGCTTTGTTTGTTTTTCTTTTTCTGGTTCTGTTAGGTGTAGTTTAAGATTACTTATCTAAGATTTTTCTTGTTTGTTGAAGTGGGCCTGTATTGCTATCAATGTCCCTCTTAGAACTGCTTTTGCCGAATCCCATAAGAGTTGGTATGATGTGTTTTCATTTTCATTTGTCTCTATGTATTTTTTGATTTCTTCATTGATCCAATGGTTGTTCAGTAGCATGTTGTTTAGTGTTCACATATTTGTGACTTTCCAAGCTTTTTTCTTCTAGTTGATATCTAGTTTCATAGCATTGTGGTCAGAAAAGATTCTTGATATGATTTCAATCTTCTTAAATTTATTGAGGCCTGCCTTGTTTCCCAACATATGGTCTATCTTTGAGAATGTTGGATGTGCACTTGAGAAGAATGTGTATTCTCCTGTTTTGGACAGAATGTTCTATATTTATCTGTTAAGTCCATCTGATCTAGGGTTTCATTTAAGTCTACTCTTTCCTTGTTGACTTTCTGTCCGGTTGATCTATCCTTTGATGTAAGTGGGGTGTTAAAGTCCCCTACTATCATTGTGTTGCTGTCAATTTCTCCCTTTGGGTCTTTAATAGTTGCTTATGTACCTTGGTGCTCCTGTTTTATGAGCATATGTATTCATAAGTGTTATGTCCTTTTGGTGGAATGTCCCTTTTATCATTATATACTGCCCATCTTTGCTGCTCATTATCTTTTTTATCTTGAAGTCTGCTTTGTCTGATAAAAGTATGGCAACATCCACTTTCTTTTGCTTGCCATTTGCTTGGAGTATCATATTCCATCCCTTCACTCTGAGCCTATATTTGTCATTAGAGCTGAGATGTGTTTCCTGGAGGCAGCATATTGTTGAGTCTTGTTTTTTAACCCATCCAGCCACTCCTTGTGTATTGATTGGAGAATTTAATCCATTTGCATGAGTGATTATTGATATATGAGGGATTAATACTGCCATTTCATTTCTCATTTTCCAGTTGTTTTATATTTCCACTGTTTCTCTTCCTTTGTGTTTCTCACCAGCATTTCAGTTTGGTAGTTTTCTGTGATAGTGTTCTCATTACTTATAATTTGTGGCTCTGCTCTGAGTTTTTGTTCAGTTGTTACCATGAGGTTTGTATAAAGGGTCTCATAGATGAGATAGTCCATTTTCTAATAGCCTCTTATCTCCATTAGCCTAAGCATGTTCCAACCTTTTCCTCTTCCCCTTCTGAATTATTGTCACAAATTATTCTTTTCTGTGTTGTGAATTTGTGACTGAATTGAAATGTTTATAGTTATTTTTGATGCTTTCCTTCACCTTAACTTTTGTTATGATTGTTTGCTAACCTGTTCTGATAGGGAGATGCAATTTTCTGATTTTGTATATTTATCTCTTTGCTCAAAGGTTTGTAAACCTTTGCCTTTTTGTTTCAGGTAGGAGGGTTTCCTTCATCATTTCTTCTAAGGCAGATCTAGTGGTGATGGACTGTGTCAGCTTTTGTTTATCTGGGAAATATTTTATTTCTCCATCATATCTGAAGGATAGTTTCACAGGATTGAGTATTATTGGCTGAAAGTTTTTGTCTTTCAGTATTTTGAATATATAATTCCATTCTCTCCTAGACTGTAAGGTTTCTGCTGAGAAATTTGCTGGAAGCCTGATGGAGGTTCTTTTGCAGGTTATTTTCTCCTTTCTGCCCTTAATAGTTTTCTGTCATTGGCTTTTGCCATTTTTACTAGTATATGCCTTGGAGAAGGTCTTTTTGTGTTGATTAAATTAGGAGTTCTATTGGCTTTGTATTCTAGTAAGTCCAGTTTTTTCCCCCAGGTTTGAGAAGTTCTCGGCTATTATTTCTTTGCAGAAATTTTCTGCTCCTTTCTTCCTTTCTTCTCCCTCTAGAATACCTGTAATCCTTATATTGCTTTTCCTAATTGAGTTGATTATTTCTTGAAGAATTTCTTCATTTTCTAAAAATCTTAGTTTTCTCTCCTCTTCTACCAGTAGCATTTCTTTATTTCTGACCTCTAATTCACTAATGCTGTCCTCCATAACAACAGCTCTATTTTTTTTGTGTGCTTTCTAGATTATTTTTTTATCTCATTCATTGTGTTCGTCATATCTAGAATTTCTGTTTGGTTTTTGTTTAGAGTTTCAGTGTCTTTGGTGAAGTATTCCTTCTGCTCATGAATTTTATTCCTGAGCTCATTGAACTGTCTTTCTGAGTTTTCTTGTGAGTCATCAACTTTCTTTATGACAACTATTTTGAATTCTCTGTCATTTAGTTAGTAAATTTTTGTGACTTCAGGATTGGTTTCTGGAGACTTATCATTTTCCTTCTGCTTGGTGTTTGATGAATTGACCCTTTGCTGGTGCATTTGTGGTAGGATCGGTTCACAGATTCCACCTGCCACTACTGATGGGGATCAGGATCTGTGTTTTCTCATCCCATCCCATCTGCTGAAAGTTGTGTGGGTAGGGTTACTGTGCATTTGTGCTGGCTGGCTGGAGCCACTCTGCAGGTTGTGCTCACTTGGGCAGAGCCTCTGGGCAGGTGGGTCAGACACCATAGGCAGGGACTCTGTGCTTGGCAGGGGACTGGCTGCGCTGCTGTGCACTAAGTGGGAGGGGAACTTATGCAGAGGCTGAGCCACTACTCACTGGGACCCATGGGCTGCTCTGCTCCATGGGCAGGGTACTTTCTGAGTGGGTGGGATGTCTTCTCACCTGCATTGTGCTAAGAGCAAGGGCACTCACTCAGGGGCTGAGCCACTATTAAGTGGGTCCCATGAGCTGCTGTGTGCTGCAGGTGGGGGCACCTTTTGAGCAAGTGGGGCACCTTCTCACCTGCACTGTGCTCAGTGGGCAGGCACCTTCACAGGGGCTGAGCTCCCACCATTCAGTGTAGAGTGTTCTCACTGGTTGGGCCAGCATGTCATGGTTGCACTCTTGCGAGTCAGACTGCAACTCTGAACTTGTTTGTGCAGTCCAGGTTGTCCCCACCTCCTCTTACAATCACTTTGGCCACTGTGTGAGGATCTGTAACTTGGCTTCCTGCCCCCATGGAGGTAAGACATGCACTCACCTAGTTATACTGCCTCCTGGGGATCCAGTACACCTACCTTCAGATGTATAGCTGTGTGGATCTCTCAGAAGTCCTGTGGTGTTGTGCATGGAATCCCTTGTTGCTTAATTAATGTCTATTTAGTTGTAACTTAAAGAGAAGAGACTAAGGGATCAACTCATTCCACCATGATGCTGATGTCACTCTTTTTTTTTTTAAGCTAACAAGTTTCTTAAAAGAAAATCAAACTGCTCTGTGGAAATTATTCATGAACTGCAATGAGAAGTATCAAATTCTGTGGGAAAATATAAAACTGTTTAATTTAATCAGACATGTGCTAGTGTTTTTCTTTTTTCTACACCACAGAAGAAGGCTTTAAAGTACAAAAGAGAGAGAAAAAATTCTAGAGATTGAGCCCATGAGGACAAATTTCTTTCTGTACCCCTTCAGTAATCATGATTTTACTTCTCTGCCTTGACAAATACAACTGATTCCATATTGGGATACTATTTCCTATGATAAACCTTAAAAAAAAACCATGTATTTATGTATAGTTTTAAATTAACTCAGACTCAGAATTGCTTTAGAATGACGAAATTAATTCCTGTAAAAAGAAATCTACTTGCTGCAGCTGGGAAAAACAATGGCTGGAACCCATGCTGTGCTACATAAAAGGGAGCTACTGAAAATAGCCAGCTCTAAATGAGGTTGGAAATTTGTTGATTGGTTTGTTGGAGCTTTTTCTCCTTCATTTTCCAAAAGAAGGAGCAGATGTATGTTCTGGCAAATAAGGTGTATTTTAAGGTTCCCAGATTTAGCTCATTGATTGCGTGATTTTCTCAATGTTCATCTTTCAGGGGTCTATAGAAAGCAGGTATTCTCTGCCTATCTACATCAGAAGGAAGTGTCTAATTAGGGGATATGTCACTTCCCCAGGGACCAATCAGCTCAATTTAGTTACAAGGGAAGTCAATTGAAAGAAGACAATGGTAATTACAGACATGAATTGATGTTCCCCCCATGGTGCTGAGGAAGCACAAAGGAATTTTAAACAATCATCTGATTAGTCATAAGAAAAATTCCACTGTGCAGACTTTCATACGACACTTCAAATGAAACTACTGAGTTACTTCAATGAAACATATATTTATGCTGTTTTATATTAATGTCCTCTTTGTTCCAAATATACCATTTAAAAATTAGTGCTAATGTTTAGTTGTGGTGATACTTGACCCAACACATTCTTGCATCAAACATTTAGTCATTTCCTAGTTTGGACACTGCGTTGTTTTTGCCTCCAAAAGGGAGTCATGTTTTCTGGACCCTTAATCTAGAAATAACATCAGATGCACTATTTGGCAATGGATCAGAATGCTTGATATTTAATTTTTGGCAAGCAATAACAAATGTATATGTGGCACACCTATGGAACATATCATGTAAGCCTGAGTCAGGGAGCACACAACCTAACATTTGAGGGCTTAAAAATCTGAACATTCTCTGGTGATATTTCTCAGAAATTAGACAAATTAAGTGCAGTGATAAAAATGGGAAGATGGCAGCCTTAAAAGTCTTAACACTGGCATCATAAATTTCATTCTTTTTCTTATCTTAAGATTTTTTTCCAGTTATTAGAACTAGAAAAAGTAAGAATGGCAAAATCGAAGGCAAATAAATGGTAGCATGCTTATTTATGGCAATCCTCAAATTTCAAAAAAATGAAGTGGTTACGTTTGGAACTATCACCCATCTTGAGGCAGTTGCCCTCTGATTTCTTTTAGAGCAACATGGGAGAGACTGACGGAGAAATGCTTACAGAGAATAGGTTTTTCTTTCACCTGTCATCTTCTTTTTGTTTTTATTGCATTAATATTTATTTATGCCTGTGTCTTTTTCTCATGTGTTTTTCTGGACTCCACATTCTCCTCCTTCAATTTACTTTTATATGCAACTGCCAAATATAGCTTTCTGGAAGCACAGCTATAATCACATTCCTATTTTGTTCAAATCCTTTAAACAAGTGAAACTACATATACAAGTGTGATATAAATGTAAAAACATATATATAATTATAGGATAATTAGGCGAAGAATTTATCAACTAGCAACTGAGATTAGGTGATGTGGCTATGTGACTATCTTCCTTTTTAGTTTTGGTATTTATCAAATTTTCAACAATGAACTATTATTAATTTAGTAATAAAATAGAAAAATATTTAAAATATATTTATTTTTCTAACATAAGTATACGTTTTCTTTTTTCTAGTTTATTTTTATTTGTACAATGAGTGCAGCAAGATGTACTTGTGGGTTTCTTTCACTCCCTGGTCTTTGAAGGACTGAGCAGGGTATGAGAGAGGATAGAGAGAAAGAAACATGGACTGAGTAGCTCAGAAACTTAGAGTAGAGTAAATAAGGTATTTAGAGTTTCTATATTATTCATTCCAACTCATGACATAAGCTCCTACACAAAGAATTAGGATAGAAGCTCTAACCAGTACTGACAAGGATTCTTTTGCTTGGAGTGTCCTTTGGGCACAGACCCTTAGAGAACCAGTGTTGTGGGGTGATAGGGAGCTGGTCAGGGATGTGGAATCTAGGCCAATTCTTCATTAAGAAGCACTATTAACAGGAAATTTTCATCAGCTGCAGGGAAGAAGTATTCACACCTGGGGAAAGGGCATGATAAGAACTGGGAGCAGGTAAAGGTCTAAAATAACAGATCAACATTCAAGAAAAGGGGTTCAATCCTTAAAGTGGAGTGGTTGGAGGACTAGAATAGGAAGCAGAGAACTCAAATATGATTAAGAAAGGATCCTTTAAGATAAGAGTAGTCCCAGGGCTGCCATGTTGTAAGCCCCAGGGGACCATTCACATTGTAGTTTATGTGACTGGTACCGCTGACTTTGTAAAGTGCTGTGGCCTTACGGAGCCTCCTGTCAAGTGTTATAAATGGGGTCCACTTTTAGTGGAGGGAGTGCTGAGATTTAGGGCTACCAAGCCAGAGTCTTGAAGGGAACATAGAGGGCAAAGGAGAGATTAGTGATAATTGGTGAATGATGTGGGCACAAATGACTTTGCAGCGATGGCAGGGCACTAGATTCTTAGTCTGGACGAATGATTTAATTCAAAGTATGGAAAGAAACTTAGATCTAATAGGGTAGAAAAGAATGTTGGCTCTGGTCCCCAAATGGTTGGGATGGTTTTCTAGCTCTGTGACGTGCCAGACCTTGTGCAATTTACTTAACAACTCTGTGCCTCATTTTTCTCATAGGGTTGTTCTTAAATGAATAAATGCATATGAAGCACTTAGAACAAAGCTTGTCCATAGTAAGCAGTCAATAAATGTTGGCAACTGCCTTTAGTACTGCCTATGTCTTTCAGGCTTTACTTAAAGAGCATAGCTATGAGCCTATGACTGGGCAGTCTCAAATAATCCAGATAAGACGCATTGAAGAGGAAAAAGTGAGAAACCAGGAGGGGTCTAAAAATGTGAATATTCCATACTTCCCCAGATTCCTGAAACAGGTTACTGTGTCCATGTGAAGGTTTAAAAAGAAATCTTTTCCAGTAGTCCTCCTCTACTATCTAACGCCTTTCTGTGAAGAGAGCAGAACCTATTCTTAAAACTTGATCCGTTCCCTCTTCTTCAGATCTTGTGGGTTGACTTCCTCATTTTGTGAGTTTGCTGAAAGCAAAAATAACTATCAAAATTACTTTCTACTTAAAGGTAGCTTGGGTAGTTAATCAAAGATGTTTTGTAGCTAATCAACAGAATGGAGTATTGGGGCAAAAATCATCATATGAACCAGGAATTTATTGGAAGACTGGGTGCCAAGGAGTCGCTCCTTAATCACTGATCTGCAGGCTTTCTGGATCTGGCACCTGACTTCTGCAGTGCAGATATAGAAGAGGTAGGGCCTCTGCTATTGATGGGTCACTATACATTACGACCTAGCATCCCTAAATGGTGACTGCTCAACTGCCAGACAAAATGGTACTTGGCCCTTTAATGATTGATGGGTTGAAACATGTAATAGAATTAATCCTTTTGTTGCTAGCCTTCCAAAAGGAGGTAATACAGTCTACTGGTGGCTGTATTTCACGTGCTAGAAAAACCTGCTTTTTTTGACTGCAGAGATTGACTACTGCCATTGCATCATTAGATGATGTTTAGTTAGTAGGAACTAGAAGGATACCACATAGTTTAAATTACGGTTGTTACCTTCAAAGCAGAAGCTCTAGAGGATTAGTATATTTCAGTTCTTAATGTTTTGTTGAAGCATATTGTCAATAGTTCTTTTATTTGAGAATCAATTCATTTTCCTAGTTCAAAAGGTCAGTACCATGGAAAAAGACATTTAGAAAAGGGAAAGAAAAACATAGCTTGCCTGTGTATGTGTGCCTTATAAACATATGAAACGAGTTGTGAGCTATGGATCTCTTGAAGTCCCCTTTCACCCTTAACATCTAGAGAAGAGGAATTTAAAACTCCATTTCATATCTTCTTGAAAGTTTAATGCTCTCTCCAATAATTCCATGTATTTGTGGATATGAGTATTTGTGCATGTCTGCATGTGAGTGTGTGTGTGTGTGTAGGGGGTGATTATAATTAGAGGAATTTTCTGGGTCGTAATTCTGTTAGATTCTTTCCTGCTGTTCTTTCTCCACCCTAACATTCTTGCAATATTGAACTCACTCCTAACTTTGGTTTTCCATCAAAAACACAGCATAACGAAACCAAGCAAAAAACAAAAACAAAAATAAAAAGGCTTTCTTTGTATACAACTATAAGCTTTTTTTGAAGATCTGGTGAGACAGAGAAGGGTTTTATCATTGCAGTGTGAACAACTCAAAACCCAGCAGCAAACATCCTTGTTTTTAGAATAAAAATTCTACTAATCTTTCATAATATGCCGTGCTTTTTCCCTGTCCTGCTATATGCCAGGGCAATTAAATATTGGTTCTTCTGGGAGAGACTGGCTAACTATTTACCAAACCCATCTCTTCTTCTTCTTGAAAATCTATTTTCTTGATGACATTTTCCAGCTCCTTTGAAATTAAACCATTACTATCCTATGCCTATGCTGTTGTCCAAAGTCATAAATGATGATGACTAGAAATACGACTATTGTCCAATGTCTTAAAATTATTGTTTCATATGTTTTAACTGATTTTCTAGTTATTTAAGGAGGAAAAGTAAATTTAGTCCCTCTTACTCGATTTTGACTGAAAGTGGAAGAACAATTTGGGATTGCTGAGACAGACTATCTCAGCTCCTGACCTCCCTGTGGCATCAGGTGAGGCGTCTTGGCAACTACATTGGAGTTCACTTTCTCCCTTGACTGACTTCTCCCATACAAGTATTGCTGAGAGCTCTCCTCAAAAAACCACTTGTATGCCAGTTTACATCTCTAGGTCTGTCCATTGGGCAACCCAACCTAAAAAGCTTCTCATAAATAATTCTGCATATACTTTGCCATCCATTTACTTGCTTGAGATGAAAACTTAGAAGACTGTTAGGAGATAGTAAAGGCCAAGAAGGAAGGAATCTGGGAGCCTGAGGGAGAGCCACTTCCTTAATCAGAAATAGCTATTTGAACTTGATATGAATGACAAATATACTATTGTGTTTTGGTATATAGGAAATACATTTTTTTGAATACGTAGGAACACACACACACGTGTACACACACATATATTGGACACATACCGGAATTTGTTAGAGTAGCTAACATTACTTTTATTAATATAGTTCTCAGCCACCTCTCAGGCACTTCTATTCTAGATGAGTTAGAAACTGTCTCAGGGGCCTCAGCTCTGCCACTCATTCAATGTCTGCCATCAAAGCTGAGCACTCTGGGACCAGTTCCAGGTTTCTGGCATGCATATGGTTTCCCCTTCTGAAATCCTGCCACCTTCCATAATGCTGCATGGATGTGAGGCACAGTCTCAACATCTAGGAGGACTGCAGTTTGTCTGTCTTCTCCCTCTCCATCCTTTTGAGTCGGGCCAGTCTCTTCTGCTTATAAAGCATCAACCTCTCTACTCCCTCTAGTCCATAAACAAAGGCTTGATGTGTTTTTACCATAGTCCTGTAGATAAGCATGATCTTTCTAATCAGAAACAGTTACAGTTAGTTGCAAATCATGTTGTTATATGAACTTGCAGGTCCTAATTGGTTATAAAAATCTAAATTCCTTTTACATAAAAGGAACATACATATCTCTGGTTTTTGTGTTCAACTAATTACTATTACTTCAGAATCAGTGTGACTAAACAAAAGATATCTTCAGGCTGCATGCAGTTTGCAATCTCTGGCTTAGATCCTCCATTCATCGAACAAATAGCTTTCCAGCCTCTGTTTTGTGCAAGGTAATGTTCTACGGGGTAAGGATATGGCATGGAACAAGGCAAATGAAATCCCCACTCTCACCAAGGTTGTATTTTAGACATTGTAATGCAATAATTTGAGTGTACTTGGGATGTCACAGAAAGATGGTGATGTTGAGTGAAGATTTATCTTTCCATTCTTTCCAGTTTGCTATTTTAGCAGTAAGAACAAGAAACGCTGACTATCTCTACAGATAATCCTGCTATCTGTGGCTACAAGGGCACTGCTAGAGAGGTAAAATTTCCATATGGGCTTGGAAATAGCAGGAGAAAATGCAACTGGTTTGAGAAATAATAGCTTCAAAAAACTAAATATTAAGGTGCCATCATCACTAAAATGTATTGAGCTCTTATTAGATGGCAGGGTGTTATATATACTCTCTAATAATAATAGCAACACTGAAGAATAGGAATTATTTTGCTCATTTTCCACATGATTAAACAAGCACCCAGAGTGACTTGCCCAAGGCTACATAGCTAATAGGGGAGAGATTAAAACTCAAGTTCTAAAATTTAAGTTCTTTTCTAGACATTGCTGCCTCAAAGAAGAGACTGAGGAATTTTATAAAAATTAAGTCTGAGTTCATGTGCAACATATCACAGGCCATCTCATATTTCCACGAAAATGTAGGAGTTCCAAGGATATCTTTTTCCTATTATTATGATGGACCTAATGTAGATTGACTAATAAGCCAGAAGTTTAGTTTTGATCATGTGTTATTTCTCCAGCTCAATGATGGACAAATTACGGCCACAGGTCAAATCACACCCCACTGTGCCTATTTTTCTGTGGCCAGTGAGCTAAGACTGATTTTTATACTTTTAAATGGTTGGAAAAAATTTCAAAAGAATAAATTTTATGACATATGAAAACTACATGAAGTTCAAGGTTCAGTTTCATAAATAAAGTTTTATTGGAACACAGCCATGCTCGCTCACTTGCATATGGTCTAAGGCTGGTGTCATGCTACAGTAGCAGAGTTGAGGTCAGCCATAAGTTGCTCGACGATGGGATACTTCTGAGAAATGTATTGTTAGGTGATTTTGCCATTGTGCAGACATGATAGAGTGCACTTACACAAACCTAGATGCTATGGCCTAGGCCATATGGTACTAATCTTATAGACCATTGTTGTATATGCAATTAGTCGTTGACCCAAACATCATTATGCGACATATGACTGTAGTTATTCCAGAGACCCATGGCTCACAAAGCCTAAAACATTTACTCTCTGCCCTTTTACAGAAAAAGTTTGCTGACCCTTGCTTTGCGAGAATAATCTTAAAGGCCACTCATCTCATGTCAAGAACGTGTTCAATCTCTTTGACATGAGTTCACTTGTTTCTTCATTTATTCTTCTATCAAAAATCCACTGAGTGGGGCCAGCCTGGTTGCTCAGTGGTTAAGTGCACACTGCCGCTTCAGCGGCCCGGGGTTTGCCAGTTCAGATCCCGGGTGCGGACATGGCACCGCTTGGCAAGCCATGCTGTGGTAGGCGTCCCACATATAAAGTAGAGGAAGATGGGCATGGATGTTAGCTCAGGGCCAGTTTTCCTCAGCAAAAAAAGAGGAGGATTGGCAGCAGATGTCAGCTCAGGGCTAATCTTCCTCAAAAAAAAAAAATCCACTGAGTGCTTCCATAGTATCAAGCATTGTGTTAGAGACTGTGGTTAAAGGGGTAAAAAAATTAGAGAATTACTAGGAGCACTACAGAAAGAGGAAAGAAGGACCATATTACAGGAAGAAGGAACATGTGAAGGCAAGTGGTGATAAAATAGGATAATAATAATGACCACCCTTTAGTGAGCAACCAATATAATCATTTCCAGTTATATGGAACATGAGGCAAGCACTGTGCCTTTTGTATGACTACCTCATTAAATGCTCAGAGAAACCTTTTCAGGTAGATTAATTATAATTAATGAACTTTTATTCATGAAGAAACTGAGATTTGAAATTGTTATATAACTTATCCAAGGCCTACAGGGAAACAGTGGTGCAATCAGGATTCAAACAGATCCGTCTTATGGCAAAGTCCATCTGGCTATACTAGGTAGGTGCTTTTATAGGCATTGTAATCTCACAAGCGTCTAATAGAATATGTCTTATTATTTTTTAGATAATACGCTAGCAGTCCAACGTGATATCAACAGAATCAATTTTGGATATCTGTGATCTTAGAAGAGATGTGGAATTATTATTATTTTTTGGGTTAATGTGCATTGACAGGGCCATCAGGGACTTGCAATATTCTCTCCTTCCCAGTACAATGATGTAATTAGGGCAGAAGAGCTCCCCTCCTTTACTCCACAATTATCTGCCCACATCCAGTCCCCATAGGGCAGAGAAGGGGAGCCAGAGCCACTAGAAATGGATTAGCTTAAATCTATATCCTAATTTTTCCTTCTAACGTTTATAATGATTCCTCTTTTTGAAATTATTTTTAAAATTTCTCTTTTAGCATCTTCTAAATAGCTAAATGTGGAAGTTTTTAGCATGTGCTAAATTTATTTAGTCCAGTTTTAGAAGTACCCAAGAAAATGAGACTCAAAGAATTATAATAATCTGACTAAAGTCATACAAAGTAGTAAGTGATTGAAAAAGGGATTTAGGACCAGGTTTGTTATTATAAAAAAATAAAAAGCAAAAGCAAACCTTTTGTGTCCTAATACTATAATTAGTTGTATTCCATGAACAAAATTGTGTAATGGTGAGTGTTTTAATGTGACCGAGTGAGAGACAAATGGATAAGAATGGTAAGAAACGAAGCCATAAAAGTAATTAGGATACTCCATCACCTTCTTAAATCCCAGCCTACTTTGGGGTTTACCTGGGGCAGTTTTTACTTTCAACTCTCAAAAGAAACCAACTCATTAGCGAATAGCTTTATGTGCATATCTCCATTGCTAATAGATATCTTTGTCTCCTTTCTTAACTTTAGAATAAGAAATGTTTTCTTTAATTTAAGAGTACTGCTTTTCTCACCCCTTCTTCTCTTCAACAGCATTGTGGCTAACCCTGTTCTGTATGCCCCTTCTCTGCCTTTACCAAAGTTTAAGATGTGTTATTATGCCATTAATTAGAGGGGTAGGAAAAGGTGAATTCCTTCCCATTCCATGCCGTGGAAGTGTTCAATGTATAATGCTCCTTCTAGTCTTCACCTAAACGGAAATTAAGATGGCCCCAGAATTTGGAAGTGAAGTTAAAACAGGAAGAAACAATATGAAATGGATGGGATTAGCTTCTGAAGTTGTCTTATTTTAAGAGATCTGTTCACCTTTGGCTAATTGAAAATACCTAATTCCAATTAAATTTTCTAAGGTAGTGTCTCATGAAAATACGACCAACGTCAAAAGAATATTTTGTGATCCGTCAAGTTCATTTTAAACTTTCTTAAGAAGAAAAAGAGTTTTAGTCAAAGAGATGCTGTCTATGTGGAAAAGGAAAGATTAAAGCACAGATTTAGGAAGGATTAATTCATTATTCAGGGTAGGCATAGAATTTTTTGAAAAGATGTATTATTTTCAGAAGAACTGTATCCTCAGTTGTGTGGTAAGTTTTTTTTTTTTTTTAATTTCAAATTTCACCACGACATGAACTAAGTGTTCCTCAAGACTATCTTCCTTCATTTGCTCAGGGATCATGTTGACCAATGAAGACTTCAAAGATTCATTCCATTTCCACAGTACATTGAATACATTGGAGAGCAGACAGTGGGGTTCAAGTAGCTCCAAGTAGATAAATTCGCATTCGAGTTCAACTCTGGTAATTCATTAGAGCCATCCTGTCTTACAGAGTTCATTCACTGTTGGGTTTCCTGAAAAATATTTAGTTTTCAGACTAGTCCCTCATCTGTGATGAAGCAAGAAAGGAATGGCCAGCCTGGGAGGCTGGAAGGCCCTGGCTGGGCTGACAATAAGAGTCCCTCCATGACAACCTTGTGGCCTCGACAATACACTTTTACAATGTTTAGCTTTCTTGTCCACATAGCTCCTTTGGGTAACCAAGTTTAAATATTAAGAATAGAGCTGGCCAATTTACTTATTTAAAAGACCCATATTCTAAATGCATTGGAAAACATAAAAAATACAGAATTTACTAATTAGTGCTTGTGGCACTACTGATGCAGAAATTAGCAGGTAGATTGATCTGTGTTTCGTTTTTGACTGTGGCTTTAGAGACAACAAAATCATATCTTAATGATAAGAAAGAGCTAGGAGGCACGTAAAAACAATCAGCTTTCTTACTGCATTTTTAATTGAGGTGAAACCAAGACATTAGAGGAGCTTGAGCAGTCTTGCTTACGTCAGCAGGTAAATTATTTAAACAAAATAACACCTAGCTACATTTGTCTCTTTCTGAAAATTTGGCATCATTCCAGAGCTCAGTTCTTGAGATCATTCCACTTTGAACCATCCATATTAACTTCCTTTTAATGAGAGATGACCTCCCAGCTTTCCCATGCAGTCTTATAGGATGCGACGTTAGTCCAAGCTGAGATGCTCCCGTCGGTAAGGACTACGAGTATAGTTCATCAATCTTGTTAATGAGCTGACTATTGGCCTCTCTCTCGTGTGACATCCTGGCACCCTTGATCTTTCACAGAAAGGAATTAGTGCTGGCACTCAGAGGAAAGCTCCAAATGGGCTTAATTGGAATTTTTCAGGATAAGATAGAATGTTCAATTTTTAGCTTAATGATGATGCTGGGACTGTAAACATACCAGATTTGAGTTCAGTTAAGGTAATTACACCGGCAAAAATGAAAGTGCAATTAGGCTGTTCCAGCCTCTACTAAGTATAATTATTGAGAACGCTAACCTGGAGAAAATAGATTCGTTCTTTAAATTTGTTCTTTTAATTTTACTATGCCTCACAGATTTGCTCCTTTTATTTCCCAGGGTGGGGGGAGATGGAGGAAGAACTATCCAAGGCACTTCCCAAACAATAATTTCAACTATTCTTTCTTTTACAGGGAACATGTTGTTAAAAAGTAGATTTGAAAAACACATATCAAAAGAAGACAGCTTTCTTCAGTATTCCCTTTTTCTCTCTTTTGTAAACAATGAAGTATAAAACATGAGAGAAGTCCATTTCTGTGTACTATTTGTTGAACTGAAAGAATGGTCAGGATGTAGAAAAGAAAATGAATGAATTATCATAAAAGTTTGACAATTTTGGCCAGGTTGATTATTTTCAGGTTTGTTACTGATAAATCAATTGCTCTGTCATCCCAAAAAAATCCATCCTCAGTGTCTGGATCACAAGGTGGTGAGTCTGATGGCTCCAATTCGTAGATTGATTGAATGAGGTTGAGTTTATGGCAAGCCCTGCAGTGTGGCAATGGCTGTAAAGACTATAGTACATAACTGGCAGTTTTAGTTTGCCTGTAAAATACAAAATAATATCCACTTCTGAAATGTCAATTTAACACCGTTACTAGTTTAATAAAACAAAAGTAGACATTGGCAAGGAAATTTGAATTTGTTTAAAATTTGCTGACTGTAGCATCTTTCACGGCAGAGGATCAATACACGAAAAGAATATGGTTCCTCATTCTAGTTCTCCTCCAAGTACCAACCTGTGTCTTGTCAGTTTCTTATTGTTGCACGGACTCAATCTGCTATCAACGTGCTGTCATTGACCTGTCTCACTGCGAGTTCTTTTACTCCAACAATCCTATGGACCTTTCCTAAAAGAATATGTATACATATGCATGTACCTATGATAGCACACTTAAGCATGTAGCATACATTTACAATAGGTGCTTAATACATATCTGTTGGATGTGTAAATAAAAGTTGAGTATATACAATAGTGCTCCATAATAAATAGGCATATATTAAGTTATAAATAATAATGTCTTAACAGACTTAATAAACTTTGTTTAGACAAATAAAAATCGGCAAATAAAAACATAGAGAAATAAAATTTGTTTAACGAGAATAAAAATCAGAAGGCAAGAATGACGTGAAATTAACATTTGGTAAATTAGAATTGAGCTGTATGATATGTTTCTGTCAGTTTTGTTCCTGATTATGAATTCCAAATGTATTACCTACCTTAAATTGAATTCTATATTACATATATATACATGTGTGTATATATACTTTTTCCTTTGAATATTAAATTTGGTAACAGAAATTTATTATATATTTTTCCAGTGAAGTATATTTGTCTAAAGCTGGGAATATTACTTCTTCTAGACTGCATTCAGGAACATGTAGTTTTCAAAAAGTTTTCATCCTTTTTATTATTTTTCTCATGTTATGAAAGATTTTATCTACTGAATCAACTGCATTTTCTAAATAACAAAAATAATAATTCTCTATTCACCATGCACTGTATACTTAATTTCATATTATTTCACTTAATCCATACAATAATCTTAGAAGGGAAGGGTCATTACTGTTTCCATTTTATAAGGGAGAAAATGAAGGCTAATTAATTTGCCCAACATTGTGCAACTATTAATTGGCCGAAGCATGAGTTTTTTCTTTCTCAGTTAGTTAGCATATGGGCAGTTAACAGTTCCTGCACTGGAGTTAGATTAAGATTTGGATTCTCATTCTATCACTTACTAGCTGTGCAACTTTGGGCAGGATACTTAATCTACTTTTCTAACCCTTGGTGAATTCGTCTCTAAAAGGAGGTAATAATAGCATCACCTCCTGGGATATATTTGTAAGGTTTAAATGGGATCATACATGCAATATTTTTTAGTGTCATGCCTGGAAAACTTTGAATTCTCAAAAAGTGGTTATATTATTACAGGCATACAGTTAGTGGAAATTTAGCTCAGGGAAAGTACTTGATGTTTTGAATAAGCTTGTGCTTTCTTAACATGGGCGCATGTAGTGAACTTAAACTTTATGAAATACCCCCCCCCAAAAAAAATCCTAAAACTCTTGGAATCTTGAGAGCCCAAGCTAGACATTTTTTTCCAAGAGCATGGTTTATCAGTTATTTTTTATTTCTCAGTCTCTTAAATCTTACTAAAATTTCAACATGAGAACAGGCAAGAATAAGTGAGCTAATGATGGAGTGAAGGAAGAGCACACTGATGATAACATGGCTAGATAGGGAAACATTGAAAATAGGACTTTAAAAATCTCAGTTTTACTTTTAAGCTGTCTAGGATGCACTACGAGCAGAAATCCTATGAGATGTTTCAGATTAAATGATGGATTTAAAAGTAAAAGCAACTGTATTAGATTGCTAAGGTGGACATAGCAAAGTACCAACAAATGACTTAAACAACAGAAATTAATAGTCTCACAGTTCTGGAGGCCAGAAGTCTGAGAGCAAGGTCTCGGCAGGGTTTGCTCCTACTGAGGGCGGTGAAGAAGAATCTGTCTCATGCCTCTTCCCTAGCTTTTGATGGTTTGCTGGCCATTTTGGCATCCCTTGGTTTGTAGAAACATCAGTCCAATCTCTCCCTTAATCCTCACATGGCATTTTTTCTGTGTCCAAATTTCCCATTTTTTATGAGCACACCGGCTGTGTTGAATTAGAGGCCCTGCTCCAGCATGACCTCTTTTTTTAACTTAACCATTATCTACAACAACTCTATTCCCGAATAAGGTGGTATAATCATAGTTTTAGATTTAAGTTAAAAGTTACTTTCAGAGAAAAATAAGCTAATGATTATACGGCAAGAAGCACCTGGAAAGGATCTGAGGGGTTTAATTAACCACAACTTAAAGCAAAACTGACAGATTAATGTGATTACTAAAAAATATTAAAGCAAATAGAGCCGGCATTATAAAAATTATAGCGTCTAGATCAAGGAAAAATGATAATCATCTATAAAATGTGTTCCAGAAGAAACAAATAATGCTAATTGATGAAAGTCATAGCTAAACTCAAAGAATGTTCTAATAAGCTTTTCTGTTCCATAGTAGAACAGGTACTGAATTCCTCTTCAATGGAAGTACTTAAACAGAGGCGGGTAGCCATCTGTCGAAAATAGAGGAGGAATTTGGCAAAGTTTCCTAAGAGAGCTAGCACACCTGCCCCTTTGTTAATGGGGATTAAGTGGCACCTGTAGGTATTGACTTCCCTGGGGCTCCCCGCCTTTCATTGCACATCTGTAAACCCTGTCGGGCTCTCTCTTCATCCTCTCCCAAGAGCAAGAAGTAAAACAGACCAACCACCTCTTTGGATCAGATACACGGAGTATATTTAAAATGCAATATTGCTATCTTTTGGACCCTTAAGTTTTTGAAAACTGCCACACACTCGCTACTTCGGCAATTCCCTGGATATGATTGATTCTCTGGTTGCCCTTCCAATCTGCCTGATTCTTCCAGGTGTTTTTCTCTTTTGACTTAGTCAGTTAAGTGTCTGATCCACCATACCTCCGAGACCCAGCTTTCCTGGCTCGCCTTCTGTCTGTATCCCTTCAGCTGGAAGAGGGCAGCTGTCCAAAAAGAGTTAGGAACTCAACCACTGCTGAGCTGGGGAAGCATTTTAGTTTAGTAAAAATGTGGATGTTAGTGGCAGACAGACCTGGTTTTGAGTCTGAGCGCTACATATTATCAGGCAAGTCATTAAATATCATAAGGCTCATTTCATTATTTCTTCAAAATTTGAATACAAATGATAACTACACCATGGCTTCTTTGAGAATTAGATGAGCTAATGCATGTGAGGCGCTTAGTACAGTGTCCAGCAGATAGAAAGCGTTAGTAATTCATAGTTATGTAGTTATGTCAGAAAAAGACAAGGATATCGATGGGGGCAGTGGAGAAGGGGATGTGAGAGAGAAGAAGGGCATAGGGTGATAGTGGTACCAATCAGGAAGCCAGAGCTATGATTTGAATCCAACACAGAGGCCTCCTCTATATGGAAGGAAATAGGATTCAATGGTTTTAGGGCTGAAACCTGATGACTAGGTATGTCCAGGTTCAGCTGAAGGCAACAGGAGGCTTTCCAGTTAGGTGGAATCCGGAATCCAGAGGCTGTACTGATAACCTGTAAGTGGGAACCTAGTCACATGGTCAAGGTCAGGAAGTTCTATATGGAAATGAAGATGGGCAAAGAAGAGCGAAGAATAGGCAATGGATAGATATCCAGCAGATAGGTGGATGGCAAGGGATCTGATCTTAGCAGAGGTACTTCATGTGTGTGTGTGTACGCATATAGTATCTATTTTTTGTTGTTTTTTTATTGTGATATAATTGACACATAATGTTGTATAAGTTGTACAACATGTTGATTTGATACACTTATATGTTGCAATATGATTACTACCATCTCATTAGCTAACACCTCCATCACGTCACATAATTACCATTTCTTTTTTGTGATGAGAAGATTTAAGATCTAATCTCTTAGCAAGTTTCAAGTATGTGATACAATATTATTAACTGTAATCACAATACTGTGCCTTAGATCCCCAGAATTTATTCATCTACAAGTCTGTACCCTTTGGCCAACATCTCTCCAAATCCTCTATCCCCCAAGGCACTTTATTTTGAGGCCAGAGATTCAACAATAGTTCTTCAGTCTCAGGTAAGAATGATGAAAGCAAAGCAAGACCCAGGCTGGTAAGAATTTGTACCATAAAGTTTATATAAACAGAGACATAGACAGGCGCCTAGTTATTGTAAATAGGAGGATATCTTAGTTCATTCAGACTGCTATAACAAAAACACCATAGAATGGGTAACTTAAACAGTAAACATTTATTTCTAATAGTTCTGGAGGATGGGAAGTTCAAGATCACGGTGACAGCAGATTAGGTGTCTGGTGAGAGCCTGCTTCCTAAATGGCCATCTTCTTGCTGTAACCTCACAAGGCAGAAGTGGGCAAGGGAGCTTCCTCAGGCTGTCTTTATAAGGGCACTAATCATTCATAAGGGCTCCACTCTCATGGCCTAAGCACCTCCCAAAGGCCCCACCTCCTAAGGCCATCACGTTGGGCAATAAGTCTCAATATATGAATTTTGGGGAGACACAAACTTTCAGTCCATAGCAGACAGTCAGATAAGGAAATAAACTAGATTCCATTTGGTACAAAGTTTCAACACGAGATTAGGAAAAATTATTGTGCCTATTGAAGGAGCTCAATAAATTTTTCCTAAATTGTGTCATTTGAACTGCTTTAATTTCTTTGCTATTTGGGGTGAGGTTGTCTTGGAGTCTCGGGTGAAGCTGTGCCTATTAAAGGAGACTAAGGAATTATCTATTATGGAAGAGAGTGCTCTAAGGCAAGGGACAAGAACCCAAGGTCCTCACCAAAGTATTTGAAAACTTGACTGCCCAATGTCATCCTACAAGTTGACTCAAAAACTTATTGGAAATAAAAGTTGGAGATAAAGTCACTCAAATACCTTTGAGCAAAGAAAAGTCATCTCTACACTTAACCCTATGAAAAGAGTCACAGTGATTGTGAGCTATGAAGTGGACAGTGGCCTGACCAGAACAAAGCCACTTGATCCATTGCTTGACAGGTGTGGACATCAAGGGGGCCTTTAATCCATCCTAACATCTCTGTGTTTCCTAATCCCTCCAGTGGCCTATATTTTCAGACAAAAGTGTCTGTAAAAAGCTAATGTGTATATTTAGTTACTTTGTTTTATTGGAGAAATGACTTTGGCACTAGAACAACTTTGACTTGTGGCTTTGAAAAGCATAATCTTGTCAACAGTCCACATCTCTGCAAAAGAGCTTACAAAAAATTAGAAACAAAACCTATTCCAAATATACTAAATTTGCTTCAATATTTCATTTGACCAAAGAATGGAAGCGAAACCAACCTTGCTCAAAATTGGAGGGGACTTTATACCTGCTCTTCTCTCCTCTTTTCTATATCTTCTCCTATGCATTTAGTAAGCGAAACTGTGGGCCTGGGCGAACTCTCTGGAGCTTCAGATTTACGCCTCTCGCCTCTCCCTATCAAACTGCACCATTTTATGTCTTTTTCCAACCTGGGAAAAAAACATTTTCTTCTTCTTCTTCTACAGGATGAGGTCTTTCTGTTTGTCCTTTGGTCTCCAGTCAACATGTAGACAACTGTCTAGTTTATTTATACATTGTTTACTGTGTATATATGAAGTTGCAGGGAGAAGAAATCATCTTTATTTTTTAACTGCTTTGCTAAAATATTATATTTATTCACGTAGGTCAATAAAACTTAGTGATCTATTAATCTCTAAGGATAAAATGGACGCACATATCTGATTATATGGTTATTTGAAATCTTTACCAAAAAACCACTCAAATACTTCTTTTTAAACATAAATACTAGGTTTCTATACGACCTTGTTTACTTGTACTTCTTTCAAATTTCCCACAGGTAATATTTTATTTATAACACTATCAAGATATTTTTAACAGAAATATTTGAGAACAAAAGAAATAAAATAGCAATTCAATTTTGAGGCATCTAAAATTTACATAGAGAAGTGAGAAAGAAGTTTTCTATTTTATGATATAGAATTCAATTCAAGGAGGGTAATAAATTTGGAATTCACAGGCAGGAACCAAACTGACAGAACCATATCATACAGTTCAATTTTAATTTAACAAATGTTAATTTCATGTTGTTCCTTCCTCTGATTTTTTTTTTTCCTTTATCCTCCCCAAAGCCCCCCGGTACATAGTTGTATACTCTCTGTCGTGGGTCCTTCTAGTTGTGGCATGTGGGATGCCGCCCCAGCATGGCCTGAGGAGCAGTGCCACGTCTGTGCCCAGGACTTGAACCAATGAAACACTGGGCTGCCTGCAGCGGAGAGCACGAACTTAACCACTCGGCCACGGGGCCAGCCCCAACCTTCCTCTGACTTTTATTCGCTTTAAAACAATTTGTATTAAGGCATTATTTTTTATAACATAATATATGTCTATTGTGGGCTACTATTTTATATACTCAGCTCTCATTTATATATCCAACAGATATGTATTAAGCATGTACTAACATACTATATACACACCAGCCAACCCTGGTGGTTTATTGGTTAAGATTCAGTGCTCTCACTCTCGTGGCCTGGGTTGGTGGCTGCACGTTGCTGTGATACTGAAAGCTATGCCACGGATATTTCAGATACGAGCATAGTCACCCAGGATGGACAGCTTTCAGCAAAGCTTCCAGACTAAGTTAGACTAGGAAGAAGGACCTGGCCACCCACCTACAAAAAAATTGGCATGAAAACACTGTAAATTGAAGCAGAATATTGTCTGATACAGCGCCAGAAGGTGAGAGGATGGCTCAAAAAGACCAGGCAGGTTTCTGCTCTGCTGTACACGGGGTCTCTATAGTTGGAATGGACTCAATGGCATTATCAACAACAATAACAACAAATATACATGCCACTGTGTCAAGAACTGTGAGACATTAAACAAGTCTGACATGTGGTCTTCTCCCATGGAGCCTTCATTCCATCAAGTGCAGCACTGAATAAGAGACTATGATGCTCTAAGGTACAAGATGACTGAGGTGGCTCTCATCCAGTCTTGGAGGCAGGCTCCCTGGAAGAAATGACATTCACACTGAGAAAACGAAGGATGAAAGGGAGATAGCAAAGCAAAGAAGGTATGGGGTAGAGTTGGAAAAAGCATCTCAGGCAGACAGAACAGCTTAAGCAGAGAACAGATCTAGAGCCTTATAGACATGTGAGGCTTTGAGCCTTAAACTGGGGACACAATGGAAGCCATTGGAAGTTTCATAATGAGAGTGACATGCAGGGCTGCTGCATATTATCTATGTGACTGTGCACGTGACGCAGAGAAGAAGAGTACCACATTTAAGTGAGTGCCACTCACACTGTAGACATCCTATATTTATATATTTATTATGGTGATTTTCTGGTAGACGATGACAAAATATCTTGTTCTGACAAAATACGTCTCTTATGACAATGTTTTGACAGATGGAAGTAAATAGTCTTGAGAAAAATGTGCCTTAAAAATTCACGCAAAGGCAATGCTTTCTGGCTAGCAGCAGGCCCTAGCTATACCAGTTTGCGTTTTAAAATACCCCCCTGTAGTGAATATTTGGAGAACAAATTGCAGAAGGTGGAAGTGGATGCCAGGATGCCATTTAGAAGACTCTTGCTTTGTCCATGTGGGAAATGATGATGGTTTGCTTTAGGATAGTGATATAATGGCTGAAGAAGGGTAGATCTGCAAGAGATTTATTGAATAGAATCAACAGACCTTGATGTTTGAAAAGAGGTAGACTGGAGAGTCCCAGAAAACTGACACTTAATTTATCAATTTCAATTGTGATTTTAATAGAAATTAATCATTTTGCTCTCAGACTTTCAGCTTCTATTTCTCAATCTGTGAAAACCTTTCTAATTCCAAGTCAAGGGACTCCCTTACCAAGACTTAACTTCTTTGTTTGGGGTTGAAATACATCTCTTGATATTTTGCTGCAATCAGCTTTGGGTTTTTTTTTTTTTTTTCTGCCAAAACAATTGAAAACTGCAATACAGTTGGTGTCTGTTTTAATTCTCAGTTTGCATTTGACCATCCTGTTTTCCACATGTCTCCAGCTGCTGAATAGCTCTGTTTCTGGTGATTACATCCTCCGCCTCCCTTATGCTCCCAGAAGCTTGAGCTCCTGATTTTCCATGGCAACTCATTTAGTTATTTCCTCTCAATTATCATAAACTCTTCACTTCTTTTTGAATTTTTCTTCTGTTCTCTGACTAGAGTTTCATTGCCTTCTAACTTGGTAATGGCCGAAAATATCATTAACCTGCTGCTCTTTTCTGTCTATCATTAACAACAAGGTTGAATATTTGGTGACTTGACACCCACTGTGAGGAGGTGGGTAGCATGCACACACACACACACACACACATACACTAGCTACTAGCTCACAGGATTGGCAACTGGTATCTCTACTCTTCTTTAGGTCTTTGTAAAAATTATTTATCCTGAGTGTTGATTGCACTCCAATTCTAATTGTTTTATTAAAAAATAATAAATACCTCATGTACATTCAAATGTCAGATATGAATTGTTTCCTTAACTAACTAAATAATTGAGCAAAAAGTTACTTTACCTAAAACGCTTAAAGCCTAGCCATTTTACTAGGTTTCTTTTTCAATAACTTAAATATACCGATTTCCCTGTATAATAATTTCTAATTAATCACAAATTATAAAATTGGACTTTTTGTTTGCGGATTCTACTTTAATATAAAAGAGGAAAAATGCAGTCATAATAAATTCTAACCAGGGACTTATTACCAAACAGAAACAATCTACAAATTCCATGGAGGCCCGGATGGGGGTCATATTTGCCACATGACATGGTGACTCCTGGTGACCAAATCATGACCCCATACGTAGCCCCCATTGACCATTTCAGATTTAATGTGTTCTTTGCTTCATAGATAGCACATCAGCAATAAGGACTGTAGGAAATATCTTTTAATAATAAAATTATAAATGAAACAGAGGGGTGGTCTCTGGTTAATGCATAGTTAAAAGATTGTTCAAAGACGAAGAAAAAAATAAAAGCATAACTAAAGTGTTTCACATAATTGAGCTTTTAACTATGCACAATTCTCCATTGTGAACTCTCCATTGAAAATATTTTCCCATTACAGGTGATCAGAGCTTTTTAATTTTCTTCCTCCTATTTTCTTTGATGCCTACTTTTTGAACATTTAGTCATTAAAGTATGTCAAATGGTCAGAAAGGAAAATTAGCAGAAAATGACACACAAAGCAGTCTCATTTATTGTATGAAATTCTCTAAAAAGAAATAAGGCAGTAGGGGAATAATTGTCTCTAGTTATTTGGAGCTTATATGTAGATTGCTGTCTAACTTCCATTTACATTGCTGAATTGATAATATTTTAACCACAAAAATGAGTATACTTGCTAAAAAGCTACTTAGCTCTGTCTCTCCTTTCAGCTCAGATGTGGAATATTTATATAATGGGAACCCCTGCATATATTGGTTTGCAAGAAAAAGTCATCATGCTGGGAGATTGATTACAATTCATCAAGAATTCTGGATCAATGTTTACTAGAAAGTAGAAACAAGCTTATTACAGAGAAGCTTGAGGGGTGAACTGAAATCCAGGGTCAAGGCTTACAGGAAAAGTGTTAGGAAAACTGTTTCAGAACGCAGCTGAACAGACAAGGGGTGAGAGGGACAAAGAGATGTTATCAGGAGATGGAAGGATGCAGTGAGGTAGTAAGAAAATGTCCAGGCCAATAGCTAGATCTTTTGGAGTTTCAAAGAGCAGAGACATGTAACCAAAGACAAGGTTCGAAGAATGAGAATCATTGAAGGGTATTTAGAAAGAAATGTTAAAAACTTCCTCAGGAAATTTTGTTGAATACCTCTGGTTGAGGGGTCCATCAGCGAGCTTCCAGAAATTTTGTGAACCTCCGAATATGCATGCAAAATGGTTTGTGTGTGTGTGTGAGAGAGAGAGATATTGAGAGATAGAGAAAGACAGAGCAAGAGAAAAAGAGACAACACATTATTTTTCCTGGGAAGAAATTTCGTAGCTTTCATTAGATTTTCAAAAGCGTCGCCAATATCCCAAACAACTAAAATCACCATGTTTTAAAGGATCTCCTAGAAGCTAAGGATGTGAGTAGTCATTAAATTATGATATCTAAAAGAGAAATATTGTAAGAAAGGAAGATTTACAATCCCACATTGTTGAGGACCAATATCAGCCTCAACTGAGGGAAATTTAACTGCCAGTCAAGGAAATGTGTGACACTGATTTTCTGCGTATGGTGAAAAATGTATATTCTGTTCACAGTTTAATCTGTACTTCTGAATACTTCTGCATCCTATAGAAGGCGATTAAATTAGAGAAAATTACCTACATGTTGGAAGAGAGATTTGGT
Source organism: Equus asinus (assembly GCF_041296235.1). Lineage (NCBI taxonomy): Eukaryota > Metazoa > Chordata > Mammalia > Perissodactyla > Equidae > Equus > Equus asinus. The sequence goes on along the minus strand of NC_091816.1, from coordinate 21,486,523 downwards.
ACCATAAAATATTATTGTGTACTAAACAAATATTTCCATAAAAAAATACAAGAAGGTATTTCAGTTAACTTAGTTAGAAATAAAGAAGCAAAAACCCTGCAATGCAACCAGCTGCTGTTCGGTGATTAAATGAAATGTCTTATACTGGGGAATACTGCTAAATTTACAAATTCCCATTATAGGAGACACAATACTTCTATCTTATGGATTTAGTTCACATAACAGTATTGCAAAATGTCCATCTCTCTTAAAACTTCTGCTAAATTTTCCTCCAAAGTAATATATTCAATTGGAGGTTTCAGCAAAATTGACATATTTGACATATAAATTAATCCTAGGGCCTAATTATGTTACTAGATTGGTTTTTCACTGGGAAATTGGCCCAATATATGTGCAAGTTGTTTTCAAGATATGTATAACATATTTTAAGTCATTGAATATTGCTCCAAGTTATTGAAGTGGTCACCAACATCAGAAACAAATTTAATGGATTAAATTAATTAAATATTATGTGTTTATAGAAAAAGTAAGAAAGAGAAAAAATGTGCACATGATACATTTAATTGTACCTCTTCAACCATTAATTTACAATAAAAACTGAGATATGTGTATGCCGAGCTGTATAAGCATAGTGGATGTATATTATTACGATGGTACTCAGGTGGTTTAAAAGACAGAAAATTCTTTCAGAAAGGTCTACTTCATATCTGTGAAATAACTGAATTCACCTAAATTGGAATTATGCAGAGAAGATGGCAAAATATAAAACAATTGGGATTAATTTCTCAATTATTCCAAAGGTCCATGTGGTTAGATCAAAGAAACATTTCCAAGCAGAACATAGTGATGATTTAGGTTTGTTTATCCACAATGTTTTCCCATTGTGTCCCACTAAAGTGTATACCTTTCCCACTATTTGGAAATAAATGGAAATAATACTAAATAGATTTTTATTTAAAAGCCAGCAAAATTCTTTTATTATTATTTTATTCTGAAGTTTTATCACATCGAGATTTAAATGAAGGGAAAATTAAAAAAGAAATAAAGATAATTGATATAAATAGCAGAGAAGAGTAGAAAACAAAAAGACTGCTTTAGGCTAGTAATTAAAAGAGACAAGATAATTTGCAACGGGTGTGAATTCAAGAATAAAGTGAAAAGAATACAATAAATTATTCTTGATGGAAATTAAGACTGCTTTTAGTAGTAATTCTTATATTAGAATGTAAGTATGACTCTAATTAAAATAATGCGCACACTTGTCAAGTAGAAATATGCCTGTGAAATTAGCATATTAACAAGACTCATATTTTTTCCAAAATGTACTTGTACCATTATTCTCGAAACAGTCTAACACATTTAATAGTATTTGGATCTTATTAGAAATAATGTAAGTATTTCCTTCCAAAGTCTATTTAAGGCCTTTCCCAAGAGTTCATAATTTCCATAAGACTAGATAAAAATTTCTTTTCTTATTCTTACCGATGCTTGTTACCTTAGTTTTGAGCACATGCAATTTACTGTCCCATGTAATGCTGTTGGTGGCTTTTCCAGTTTAAACCAAGAGGTTGTATGGAAGACAGCTCAATTGAAGAATATGCTGGAGGTCTGTGCTATCGGATCAGAGAGAGATTCTTGCAGGAAGAAACGAACTAACATTTTTAAGTACCAGCTCTCAGTATTATCTTTGTTATCTCTTCTAATAACTCTCAAAATCCCTGTAAAGTCATTATCCTTATTATTACTACTACCATTTTAGACAAGAAAGCTGAGGCTCAGAAAGGCTATATATGTATATAACAGTTCCAAGTCGGCATAATTAGTACATGGAAATAACTGCAAATAGAATTTGAACAATAAACTTAGCAAACTAAAGAAATAATTATAAGAAATTTTTGGCTTTCTCCCAGGTATTAAAATAATTGCTCTCTAGTGAAATATTAAATGGCTAAATATCTAACCTAATTAATCACTTAAAGACACTACAGTAATTAATTTGAGTGAGAGCTTGATAATAATGTTAAAAATTATATTTTTTCCCATTACATATGTTAGAGATGATTAATCAGATTTGGTAACAAAGAAAAAAGGAAGGAAAAACAATATTGCAATAATCCAAAGAAATTCTCCCAATATTTTTATGACATTTCTTTCAATGTTTTCTGTCTTTCCTTTCACTCTCTTTTGTCCCTTCTGTTCTTTTCGTTTCGTTTCCTTTTTTCACATATTTGTGACCACATTGCATAGTCAATTTTCTTTTGTGTTTTTACTTAACTACATATTTAATCCTGTTTCCAACTTATTTAAAACCCTTTATAAGCATCTATTTAATAGATTATAATAATTTAATTAATTAATTTTTTTTTTTGAGGAAGATTAGCCGTGAGCTGACTACTGCCAGTCCTCCTCTTTTTGCTGAGGAAGACTGGCCCTGAGCTAACACCCGTGGCCATCTTCCTCTACTTTACATGTGGGATGCCTACCACAGCATGGTTTTTGCCACGCGGTGCCATGTCCGCCTCCGGGATCAGAATAGGGAAACCCCTGGCCGCTGAGAAGCAGAACGTGTGCACTTAACCGCTGCACCACCGGGCCAGCCCCTATAATAATTTATTTAGTAAATATGTCATAATTCATTGACCATTGAGGCAAATTTCATATTTAATGGACTTCCAAGTTTTGCTATTATAAATAACAGCAAGCTGACCCTCTTGTGCATGAGGTTTTCATACATTATGTTATTTCTTTAAGATAGATTTTTCAGAAATTAAATCATTGGGTTAAAACATACGTACATTTAGAACTTTTGATAGATTGTCAAATTCCTTTTTAAAAAGCTAAGCCAACTTATGCTAAACAGATCTACATTAAAAGGTTTAAATTGCTTTAACCTGGGAGCCATATTCACATTAAAAATAATATTTCATTTGTATTTTTTGATCACTACACTAGTGACTCTGAGTATTTGTTTCAGAAGTTGTTAGTCTGATTCAATTCATCTTTTGAATTATCCTCTGTGCTTTTAATCTATGTTACCTAAACACAGAATTGGAAATTGTCCAATTGGTTAGATGCTTGGGATTCAACCTGGAAATGTTTGAATTCACCACGTTCTTAGTATGAGAATTTCTTTAAGCAACAGTCAGTTGACTTCTTTTCTCCCTTAGATAATGCAATTAGATTTTTAATGTTTGTCTGTTATGTGTCTGGTCCTATGTCAGATGCGAGGGTTTAAAGGTGAGCAAGTCTGCGTCTCAGAAGATATAGATCTTAAAGCTGCAGGAGGGGGCAGGTCCTTAGACAACAATTCTCATGTGGATATAAATACTCCCCTGAAGGCAGGCATGAAACAGTTTGTCAGGAATCCTCATAGGACCCCCTTCTATTTTCTTTCTCTTTCTCCCATTAGTTCTGTAGAGGAAGAATATTGAAGGAAAACATAGGAAATAACAGAGTCCAGGATTCTCAGTCAGTGATAAGATTTTTTATGTGATATTCAATACAGGCAAATGAATGTTCCATCGAGGTCAGTAGGAGGCATTTAGAGAAATGCAGAAGAATTATACTTTTGCAATTTTTCAAACTTTTGCAGTTACCAATGAAGACAGAAATAGCCAGGACTGTTCATCTGATAGTTAAAACAATCATTTCTTCCTCCCAAGTCTTAACTTCCAACTGCAGATGGAGAGAATGAGGACTCTGAAGTACCATATAGTCCCTCAAGCTAGGAAGCTAGTGATTCCTGCCTCAACAGATAATGCTTCAGAGTGGGGATCCATCTAGCACAGGATGCAAATTAAGATCAGTGATAACAGCAGCAAGAATGATAGTGGAAAATGAAGATTTAGTGTGAACTCTGAAAAATAGATAATTTAAATAGGTTATTCTTGCTAAGGAGTGGATGGTAGTTAATGCCAGAATAGAATAATGTTTTACATAATTTCTCTCTCTCTCTCTCTACATATATAATAAAAGAATATTACAAAAGTTCATTAGAAAGAACATATTCAGCATTCAGGTGTCATTACAGAAAAATTCCTGAACAAGGTAGATATTAATGACATTTGCTATTAAAACTGGGTTCCACAATGTGCATACAATGATGGTACATGAACAAGCTTCATTCTTTCTCCCTTTTCTACATTCCTTTTTCTATAGTGGTAAAATATACAAAACATAAACTTTACTATTTTAACCATTTATCGATGTGCAGTTCAGTGACACTACTCACTCTCGAGTGTCTGCTTGACACATTATATTTTTAAAAAGGCGCACATAAGTTGCTGTAAGAATACAGATGAGAGCCATTATTTCTGCATCGGGAGATCAAGGGAAACTCCTGAGATGGTATGACATCTGATTTGACCTTACAGAGTAGGTAGGAGTTTTCCAGACAGACAAGGCAGGAAGAAATGACATTCCGAACAGATGGAAGAGCGTGAGCCGTGGCCCAGTCATAAAAGTGCATGGCAGACGTTTTCCGGGGAAGCAAGTAATTGGTCTGAGTGGACAAGAGCTTGGCCTGTTATTGAATTAATAGGAAAAGGAGTTTCACTTTAATCTTTTCTTTTTTGAGGTTCTAGCCTGTGAGTCAAGAGCTGTGGGATGTATTTCTCACTTTATCCTTTTAACCTCTCCTGAACTCAGTATCCACACACACGTAATGAGAGGAGTTGGATTAAATCAGTGATTGACAAACATTTTCTGCAGAGGTGTGGGTAGTAAATATTTTCAGCTTTGCAGACCGTACAGTCTTGTTCTTTGTTGCCAGTACTCAACTCTGTCATGACAGTGCAAAAGCAGCCCCAGGTCGTCTGTAAACAAACTGACGTCTGGATTCCACCTGCAGGTGCACTTTGCCAATCCCTAGATAGATAATTTCTAAGATGCCCCACTGCATCAACACTTAACAGCTCTATTGTTCTATCTCTATTTTCCACGTTTTGTGGATTCGGATAAGTTTAATAACAGAGAAGCGTATTTTTGGATCAGGGCATTTAAAATAACTAACGTTACACTTGCTTTTTCCATTGCAAGGGGGCTATCGTTCCTTAGTTGGTGCAACAATCCATGTGGACACTCACATTTCTACATGGAAGGATATAAATTTCAGAGCCCTTTATGAGGAGACAGAAAAGAGTCATAAAGGAGCTAAAGCTAATGCTCATGCAGAGGAGTATGACTAATCTTTTTCTGGGCAAATCTAAATAATATAAAATATTAATTAATAATAATTTAACCTTGACCATAGCTGTAGGGTTGATTTTAGTGGTGGATGTGTTCTCCTTTATTTTGGTTTTGTACAGATCAGTCCCAAGGGCATGCATCTCTCTGATGCATTATTTGATTTAGTGTCTTTATTAAACCAAACTTAAACATGTGCTTGAGTAATGGATAACTAATGAGAATTATCAAAAAAAAATAAGACTATTAATATTTCTGGTCCAGTATAACCTAAAACCAGCCCTGGAGATGGAATAAAGATAATGAATCCAGTTCTTGTCCAATGAAATCTGTGGAGGCATAAACTCATTAAAATAGTTTCTCTTTAATAATCATTGTGGGTCTTTCTATAGAATGAACATATATTGAAGAATTGCATGGAAGCAACTGAGGGTGGGAGGAAAATTCTGGACTGATGAAAACTTTTGAGATATCAGTTAATTGTATCAACACAAAGAAAATGGCATTTTTAGAACTAGTCCCTTAAGCTGTGAAGGCAGATTCTAAGATATATTGATCTTGGTTTATCTCATAAGAATATTTTAAAGAAAGATGCAGTAATATTTTGAAACAAACAATTAAAATACATTTTTGTGTTTTAAATTGTATGTCTCTTTTTATCCCATCCTTTGTGAGAATAAAAACTCAATGTATGGAGACAGAAATTCAGGGTCAGAGTTGAGAATAGAATGCACTAGATGGTCAGTATAGGGCTACAGTTTAGTTTTATCTTCTACTAGAAATAGAGTTTAAGTTGGGCACATAGCCTCTGAACTAGAGACTACATTCATCTCTGTTCCTTGCAGCTAGCAGAGACCATGCAGTGGAGTTCATGGCAATGAATAAATATAAGTAATTGTGCCGTGGCCACAATTCCTGCCAGCTGGCAACCATGATGGCCAGAGCCAGCTTAGGTCCTGTGTATTTCAGATGTGATGCTGCACTCAGCAGCTAGGATGACTGCAGAGGGTAGAGCTGCTCTATCAGCCTTAACCAGTTAGACAAAAGATCAGTAATCTTTTCCTGTTAAAGGTCAGAGAGTAAATATTTCAGGCTTCGTGTGCCACTTAGTCTCCATCACAACTCCTCAGCCCTGCCATAGCCAATACGCAAATGTGTGAGTGTAGCAGTGTTCCCAAAATCTTTGAAATTCAGATAATTTTCCTAAATCATAATGTATTACTCTGCTTTTGATTTTTTCTTTTCAATACTTAAAAAATCATTCCCAGCTTAGAGATCATACAATAACCGGCAGTGGACCAGTTTTGACCCATGGAACTTCAGTTTATCAAATTTTGGTCTAGATAGTTTTGCGAGAAAGAAATATACTTCTATTTTTTTGAAATTATTCTATTTTGAGGCCTCTTGGTTATCAAAATAGCTTAGCCTTCACTCTAACTTTTGTACTGTCACTGTCGCTTGCGTTTCTATCCATTCACTCAGAAGTACCTTCTCCTTTCTCCATCCTGGCTAGGACACAGAGAAGATGAGTCACCCTAGTTCCTTCTCCTTTAATCCTCTTCCCTACTTTTCTTGAGGACTTTGAGTCCTTGCGTGGGATGAACTTGTCAAGACATTTATAAGAGCATGCTAGGGGCACTTCCAGGTGTCCTTAATTCATTTCAATGCATTAGAAATTTCCTCTTTAGAAGAAATATAAGTATGATTGATTCTCCACAAATTATTTATGAACGCTTAATTTATTATCCTTTGTTATTGACTGAACTGTGTCACCCTCGACATTCATATATTGAAGCCCTAACCCTCAATGTGACTGTATTTGAAAATAGAGCCTCTAAAGAGGTAATTAAGTTAAATGAGGTCATAAGGGTGAGGAAGAGACACCAGGGATCTCTCTCTCTCTCTGTGCACAGAGAAAAGGCTGTGTGAGGATACAGTGAGAAAATGGCCTTCTACACGCCAAGAAGAGAGGCCTTACCAGAGACTAACCTTGGTGGCACCTTGATCTTGGACTTCTAGCCTCCAGAATTATAAGAAAATAAATTTTTGTTGTTTAAACCACTCAGTCTGTGGTATTTTGCTATGACAGCCTGAGCAGACTAATAGACCCATATATAGGTCACGATACACACATATGGTTATGACAATAGTTTGCTACTAAGATTTGTGATTTTCTGTACCTTTACTCCTAGCCTTCAGCCCATTAGTCAACCAGTGCCAATAGCTTCCTGCATATTCTTTCTTTGGAAGAAGAAAATTTGTTAAGAACACTCACCTCGTTGCTCAGGTTTGACTTTCAAAATAAACTTAGAAAAGGAACAGAGAAGAAAAGATAGTCTTGAAGGCTAGGCTTTCAGTTCATGGGCCACGCACTTGAGAGAAATGGGATTTTCTGAGTCCCAAGTTTCCCTTTAAATATGAAGAGTCACATTTAGGAAGTCTAAGAGTATCAAGTTCTTGATGTAAGTCAGATGCTATGGAAGGATACAGGCTATTACATAAGGACAGATTTTCATGACAGAGCCACGTAGGTTTTCCTGGGGTGGGAAAGGAACTTGGGGGATTTAGTGGATGTGTGTCTAAACTGTAGAGGTTGCCTGGATCCCTAAAATAAGGCCAGAGCTCTCCCACCCCCTTGCTTGGTTGGGAGGTGGAGGAAGGAGGAAGCCATGGAGACGGTAACAGCCTGGGTGAGTGCTCTGAGGCTCCTGCCTTGTAGAGGACCCAGCACCCACATGAGCAGCTCTAGTGATCAGGAACAGCTGTGTGGTGTTTTTAGGTAGGGGAGAAAAAGTCTCTCAATCCTCCTTTGATTCCAGTGGGGCACAGAGATGTTCTGCAAGTCCTCAAAGAATTTTTGAGAATTAAGAAGCAATCTTCACGCCAGGGGCTGCTATCTCTTGGGGAAGATGTGACTAAGCTCCCAATAGCAACTGTGGTTCGGTGGGTGTGCCAAGAAAAGCAATGACCCGTGACATAAACAGCAGATTCACTTGTGTTAAAGGAGGAATCCTTAAAACCAAGTGAGCTTAGACATCTCAGGGGCAGCCAGCAAGGACTGAAGGCCAGAATCCCCTTTCCCAATGTGTGTGTCCTCTTATAATCCTCTTGCCCTCAGACAAATTCTGGGAAAGAGGAAGAGGGGAGTATCTTTAAAAATGGGAATCAGTCCAGATACAAAGTTTAAATTTCTAATTGTGAGACTGAAATATTAAATTTGTTTAAATATTTACCTCAGAGAGTCTAAATTTTAAACCAGAAGTGACTAAGTTACCTTAAAATAGCAAGATTCAGATCTTTTCAACATTAGCAGAAGCTAAGCTCTGTGGAATCAGAGTTGAGCTCAATTATAGAAAAATTAAAATGTTATGTCTGCATAACTGAATTGTGTCTATAACTTTGACCCTGCTGCAGTTATTGGCTAATATTGATTAAAAAATAAAAGAAAACAATTGCCCTAATATATATCTAAACTACTTCATGAAACAGTCCTGATAAACTTTTGAACAGCCACTATTCATAACAGTGACTCAGATATGTTGCAAGTTTCTGAAATTCTTCCTGAATCATGAAAAAGTCACATTATGTTCAGTGAGTTTGCTATGGTAAGTGAATATTTCTGTACTATAATCATTAAAAATTGATAACACACATATCCTGTTCAACAGGACATTTGGTTTAACGTAATATTTCCCCAAAATTCCAATAATGAGTCTATTTTAATAGAACATTGTTAACAATTTTTGCACTATAATGATTCTTTTCTCATAGTGGTATTCAGTTTAAGACTGATTGATAAATTTCAATCATACCATTTTTCTGTTCTAACACCTTCATTGGCTATCCCTGTCTATCAATTTTATGAGTACCTTGGCCATGCCCACTTGACTTTCCATGACATAGCTCCAATGATCATTCGGCTGTGTGCTATTACTCCATTATATTAATATTTATCTAGAATTGGCTATTGGCTGTTCCCTAATAGCCCTGTATTTCCTGATTCGTTGTCCTGGCTCCTACTTTCTTCCTGGAATGCCTTCCCCAACCTCTCTCAGTCTCTCTCTCCCTCCCTCTCTCCTTTACTATTCATTCCATCAACCTCAGATGCATCTACTTTCTAAAGAATGTCTTGATTCACATTATTGAATATACTCTCCCCAATATCCCATAGGCCCCTTTTAGACCCCTCCTGAGGTTTACCCTGTTCTGTTTATATTATATTCATTGTGAGATTTTCTTATCTGCACCCCACATGGTAAGTTTCTTGTATGTAATTATTATTTTTTCTTCTTTTTAATCTGTCTCCTCATATTAATATGTTGAGCATAGTCTGTGCTCAATCAAGACTCATTTCTTTTTTTGGAATTAATAGAATAATGACTTCTAAGCTGCTACTATGCTTTCAGTTTAAAAATCTGTGTTTTCTCCATGAAAGAATGCTTTGGGGAAAAGAGAAGACATGCATGAATTTGCATATGATTAATCACATGTCACTCTTTGCTTTCAAATTTCCTCCTAGGTAGGGAAAAAAAGTGCAGTATAGAAGTTTGAAGACTTTTAGGGCTCCCCAAGGACAAAGAAAATGAGAGAAAGTGATTAAAGAGGAAGCTTCCAGGGATAGAATGTACCTGGGGAAGGAGGAGTTACTGCTGATGGCCAGGACTGCGAGAATAGATTGGAGAATAGGAGGGAGAGCTTGCTGTAGGGGGAAGGGAGGGGGACAGAATTTAGAATAGAGACATCTCAAGGCCACAACCCAGGTGAAAAATGGAGAGAGAAAAGAAAACAATACTCATATCTTAAAGATACAGTGTGGAAATACAGCCTGTGACGTCAATAAGAGGACATAATTAGCCTCCCTGATAAAGGAGGTTGCAACTGAACACTGATATGCTGGACATATGGTGGAAATAGTTTAGGTTTCTTAAATCTGTGCTACAGCTATCTGGGTCTTAGAAGGACAGCAGGGGCTGGCCCGATGGTGCAGCTGTTAAGTTCCCACGTTCTGCTTCGGTGGCCCTGGGTTCGCAGGTTTGGATCCCAGGGGCAGACATGGCACCACTTGGCAAGCCATGCTGTGGTCGGTGTCCCACATATAAAGTGGAGGAAGACAGGCATGGATGTTAGCTCAGGGCCAGTCTTCCTCAGCAAAAAGAGGATGATTGGCAGCAGATGTTAGCTCAGGGCTAATCTTCCTCAAAAAAAAAAAAAAGAAGTATAGCAGATTGCTGTGCAAAATTCTATCCAAGTAGGCTAACTGACAAGTTTTATTTATGCTTATAATGGTTTCTCATTTCCTTACCTGTGGGAGAGCTAATCAATGCGTAAATTGGTGCAGGAAACTAACACTATTTATATACCATGTCTTGGGGATCACCCATGGCACTGAACTGAAAGGGGCTATTGTAGATACAAAACAGGCCACTCAGAAATCAAGATGACTAGTGACGCCATTATCAGAGGGCTGTTTCTTGTGCCAGAAGCGGGTCAGGATCTTAGAGAATTCTTACAAGAAGAACAACTGCCAAGAGTAGAATTCAGCCTCCTCAAAGATATCCTTCATGCAGGAACTACAAGGCCGTCAGCGAAGAGGGCCATCCAGAGAGATTCCGTTACACAGAGCCCTCCCTTTGGAGACAAATTCTCACTACCTACATTCTCTGATGTTCCCTTCTAGCCTGCGAAAATGAGGGTTTCCCTTGGATTTCTCCAATAGGCTCTTCCTGGTCACTCCATATTTATGTTAAGAGTAAATTAGATAATGTATGAGAATGTACTTTGTAAATTATAAATTAAATTTTAAAAGCCAATTTTTTTAAATCAACTTTCCAGGCTATTAGAACCTAGAATATTTTTACTAAGAGTATCAATAATCAGCTCTTGGGGTTGGCCCTGTGGCCGAGTGGTTAAGTTCGTGTGCTCCGCTGCAGGCGGTCCAGTGTTTCGTTGGTTCGAATCCTGGGCGCAGACATGGCACTGCTCATCAAGCCACGTTGAGGTGGCATCCCACGTGCCACAACTAGAATGACCCACAACGAAGAATATGCAACTATGTACTGGGGGGCTTTGGGGAGAAAAAGGAAAAAAATAAAATCCTTAAAAAAAAAATCAGCTCTTCATCTTTTCTTCAAAAATAGTTTGGACAACTGGGATAACTTTTTTTTTATCTATAAAACATTCATTTAGAAGTGATCTTCTCATTTCAACTATCCATTTCCTCTTTTCAATTCTGGTCTTTGTTTTCATCCTGTACTGTGCCACTTTCAAATCATTAATGAATCATTTTCCTCTCTGACTCAATTTTAAGTTTTTCGTCCAACTACTTCTAATGTTATTGTACTTCAAGTTCAACTAGGAGCTCTACTTTAGTTAACATGTATTTTATCTCAAATAATTAGCCCTCTCCTTTAAGAAACAAAACTAAGAAAAGCAATAATGGGCTCAGGAAAGGAGGAGTAGCTGCTGATGGAGAAGATTGTGAGTTATTTACTCAACAAATGCAATTCTCTTTCCATATGATCATTTGATAATTTCCCCTCAATTCCTGTTCTAAAGATCCCCCCATCCTGGCAGGTGATTCTTTCCAGTGGAATTGTATCAGTCAGCGTGCTCCAGAGAAACAGAATTCATAGGACAGATGCATATCTCTGAGAAGGAGAGAGAGAGGGAGAGGGAGGGAGAGACAGAGAGAGAGAGAGAGAGAGGTTTATTATAAGGAATTGGCTCACGTCATTGTGGAGGCTAAGTCTCACAGTCTGCCATGTGCAAGCTGGAGACCCAGGAAAGCCAGTGCTGTAGTTAAGTCTGAGAACGAAGGCTTGAGAACAAGAGGAGTTGATAATGTAATTCCTAGTCTAAGGGCAGGAGAAATCTGATGTTCCAGCTCAAGAAGTTGGGCATAGAGAGCAAATTCTCCCTTCCTCAGCCTTTTTTTTTCTTTGAGAGTTGGGTTTTTTTAATTTGTTTTTTCGAAGATTGGTCCTGAGCTAACTTCTGTTGCCAATCTTCCTCTTTTTTTTTTTCTCTCCAAAGCCTCAGTACATAGTTGTATATCCTAGTTGCAAGTGCTTCCAGCTCTTCTATGTGGGATGCATGACTTGATGATGGGTGTGTAGGTCTGTGCCCAGGATCAGAACCAGCGAACTCCAGGCTGCTGTCGAAGTGGAGTGCGCTAACCCAACCACTACGCCACGGGGCTGGCCCCAGCCTTTCTGTTTTATTCAGACCCTAAGTGGATTGGATGATGCCCACCTACACTGGAGAGGTGACCTTTGCTTTACTACTTTACTCAGTTTGCTGAATCAAATGCTAATCTCATCTGGAAGCTCCTTCACAGACATACGCACAAATAATGTTTAACCAAATATCTGGGCACCTCATTATTCAGTCAAGTTGGCACATAAAAGTAACCATCACAGAAATCCTTCCAGGATGAATCAAGCTTAACTACACAATATCTACTTGACTTGCAAGAATGCTAGCTCTGCTGTTGGTAGCAGTTCAGCTTGCTCCTATTTCTACTCTATCCTCCCACCTTAGTATTTTGTTGTCAAGACTCAGTCACTAGTTACAGCTTCATAAACCCCTGAAACTTTCGGGGCATGCAGGTGAAGCTTTCTAGTGCTCTCTTCTTTTAAGTGTGTAGAGTGAACCCACAAGTTCCTATAGCTTAACTCTCACGCTTGGAGTGAGATTCAAGTTTCTTTTAATGCAGACGACCCCAGTCTCCATCAGGGGCTTACATTTGACTTGAAATTGTGCAGAGCAAGAATGGTTATGGGAAGATGCCACAGCACTTATATTCTTGTAAATTCCATTCAAGGAAATCTCTCTTTCAGTCAATCTTCCTTCCAAATTATTTTCTAGCCTCTCTTATGTGGCCTGGAGGTAAGTGATTAGGATTGATAGAGACTTTGGGGCTCGCCTCGCTGAGTCCTGCTTAGAACGTATGAGCACCCATCATCCATATAGGCATCAACTGAGAGGAACTCTGTCAAAACTTTGAGACAAAAGGAAAAAAGTCTCACTTAACTTTCTTTTACATATGCTTCCATAGCATTCTGATCTTACTGTTCATAGAAATTATCAAAGTTATAATTTTACATTTATTTTGGCAATTGTTTGACTAGTGTCTGTTTTCGCCACTGTGCTGTAACTCTGTGAGGGTAGAGGCCAAATCTTTTTTTGGATCTACACACCAAAGGGCAGACCCTAAGGTCTACACAATGTCTCACAAGTGGCATTTTTGAGTTAATGATTGGATGAACCAATGACTAATGAGAGATCTAAGTGTGTTCATTTGTTTGCTTATACTCTTTCTTTCTTTCATTGAAGAAATTCTTTTATATTGCATGTAAGTAAGTCATGTCTTCTTATGAACTAACATGCAAACATCCTAAAACCTGTCAATTTTTATTATAATTCTGAAAGCTGTTCCTAGTGGTCATTTTGAGGAATATTTAAAATATACATTTATTCACACATTCATTCACTCAGCAAAATTAACAGCCACTTACTACTCAAGTACTGGGATTATGGAGACAAAGAAACAGTCGATGGCCTCCAGGTATGTCCAGTGACATGGATGAAATGGACAAATAGTCAATTACAATAAAATGTGATCTATTAAGACACAGCTATATACTTGTGAGGTAACAATTTTTGGATACCTATGATGCTGCAGGCCTTTGCTCACATATAATATCTCTGATTTTTCACAACTGCTCTGTGAGTTATGCTTTATTATTTCACTTTTCCAATAAGAAAACCTAGGTACAGTGAGTTTAAACCTCTTGAGAAATTCATACATTGTTCACGCTTAACTCTATCTGATTTCAAAGCAAACACTCATTTCTTTATGGCATATTACAAAGAACCACAGCTTTAACTCTGTGTGTGGAGAGCACCCCTACACTAATGAAGGTACATAAATGAGAAAGAAAAACAGTAATAAGAATAACTGTATCTACTCTTTATTGAGCACCTACATTGTGCCAAGAGTTATGCTAGCTTTTCTATAAAAATAAATTCATTTTATCCTAAAAATAACTCTAAGATATTGGGATTAATGTTCCTATTTCCCATTATGGACACTGAGTCTCATCAAGCTTAAGTAACTTGCCCAAATCATATATATATAAGAGGCAGAGCTAGGATTTGAAATCAGTTTTGATGATTACAAATCTATGCTTTTAACAATTTTTTAAAAAATCGTTCTTCTGAGCCCTTTTTTTGGCATTAACATGGACTGGATGAGTACAACCTGGTTGATGACAAGTAGACAATAGCCTGCAGGATTTTTAAACCATACTGCATTTCAACACTAAAGTCTGAAAACTTTTATTTTCCTGGCTCCATATGGATTCCTGGACTTACAGTGTCCCTAAAAATATGTTTTATATTCTATATATTGTCAGGATAATTCAGACAATATTTACCACTAATCAACTGGTGTGGAAAAATCCAACTGCTCCCTGTGGGAAACTATGGAACATTGGTTAGTATGAATATTATCAGCAAAGACCTCAAAGGCCCTGCATGTTTCTATTTCTCCAACCAAAATTCATTCATCCATGGACCAATCTGCTCCTAAATTTGTAAACAGCTGTCCTGTAATAAACTCACTAAAATGAATAATATTCTCATGCAATTGCATGTAGTTTCACAAATGCTCTCTTTGTCCTCCTTCCCATCTCAGAGGTATTTATGAGCTGTTAAAGCAACGAAAGGGGAGAATAACATTTTTTATAAATGTGAACATGGTGACCTACACTTCAAGGTTCTAATCACCCTTTGAGCTCTTAAAACATCGATTTGTCTTTCTACTTTAGATTGTGTGTCTCTTGAGCCCTGAGCACATATTCTTTATGCCTGGTACCATGCCAGAGCCATCAGTGTTAAACAAATAATTAATCTTCATAATGATAGCTTGCAGAGGTGGTCCCACAATTACTGAAGGGCACCTTGACATCCCAGGGAAGTCTGCTTTGAAAAAATATATGTGTGTGGCAGACAACAACAGTACGTTAAGGCAAATTATTTCACCTTTTATGTCCTTAGATTCCTAGTCTAGAAAATAAGGTTGTTGGACTAGACGCTCAGATGTTGGACTAGAAATTCATGAAACTAATCCATATATAGCTTTTTACAATCTAAAAATTGCTTTAAGTTTTAGATAATTATTCTATTTTTCTGAATTCCGTTTACTTTCCATTCAGATATGTACTATACACTGCAGTCTGACTAGATCCCAGTATATAATATTTGATGTATCTTCATCTTTCATCCCATCTTAGTGGATTAGATATGGGAGATCAAATATACTTTCTTATAAAATATACCTCTGGCCTAGTATGCATGGTTGCAAGCGTCCCATACAGTTTTCCCTATTTACTAATAGCACACATAGCACCAATTATATATTTAGGAGGCTCTGGCGGAAGGATGAGGGACTTGGGATTCAAGTCAGGCCACCATCATTTTAAGGTACATGTAGTGCATCTGTCTAACAAATTTGTTAAAGAGTAAAGTGTACATGTAAATGTACTGTTTAATGAGCTTGGGGGAAATATTTAACATCTCAAAATATAATTCTTTTACTTACATAATAAGAATACTAGTAATGACCTCTAGGATTTTACGAGAATTAATGTCCATAAAAGTGCCTGACATAGAGGAAGTGCTCAATAAAAGTTCATTTCATTTTCTTCTCCTTCCCTTTATTTTTGAGCTCCTTTGTTCTAGTGGTGCTTTTCAGTCTGTGCAAATTTCTATATTATTTAAAACAAAGTTGCACAGACTAGACCTGACTCAGTGGTTCTGTTGTCATAAATCTAGAAGTGGTGGGAGTAAAGTGGTAATGTCTATAGAAATATTTCTACCCCACGCCTATATCCTGCAAATAGCCTACCACTCTGCCTAAAGTCACCTTTGAATGAAGGCTTTAAATATCCCTACTGAAATGTAAAGTGATACCAAGAGTGGTGGACCAGTGTTGGACCAGTGAGTCTAAAAAGGTATAGTTAGTTTTTCTACCTGGAGAAATATCTAGTTGGGGGAAGAAAATATTTACAAACTTTATACTTGACCCTGTGATTTCTAATGTAATCCTGGTGAAAGATACTGTCAGAGAGGGCCACCACTGGTGACAGTGTGCCTTATGGATTAATAGTGTTAGAGAGCAGAAAAAACGGAAGAGTAATATTATAGTAAGTCATAATCAAAACAGCTGATATTTGTTTTCATAATTTCCTTATGAGATAGCAGTATGTTCCAAGGCAATGGGTGAATTCAAGTCCATTCAACTCATACCTGTGCGCCTGCTGTGTCTAAGGCACTGGAATTGGTATTCCATACCCAGAACTAATTCAGTCTAAAAAGTACTGAGGGAACACAGAATTAAGAGGAGAATTTCTTGGGCACAGGGTAGAAAACATAGGAATAGCCTTGCAGTAGACAACCTTTTAAGCTAGGTCAACATGAGGACAGAATTCTAGGAAGGTAGGTAGAATCTGAAAATGAGGAGTGATCTACACAAAAAGTAAGAGCGAACTGAAGATAAACTTCGTTAATTCATAATATTATTCAGTCCAACTATGATACAGATTTATGGCAAGCATCACCCTGTTTTTAGAGGTAGACAACATAATACAACAAAAGGATCACAGGATCAGACGTATAGAATATCTTCCATAAATCCTACTCAACCACTTCCAAGATATATGGCCTTGTGCAATTCCCTTAACCTGTCTGATCATTCATTTTCGTAGCTGTAAAATGAAATTAATAATTCTTGTTCTGTTTCACAAAAGGAAATTTTGAGAATAAAAAAATATAAATTAAGATGCTTTGAAAATGATGGACCATTTAAATACCACCCATTGTTGTAGATATTCTTAAGGTTAACATCATAGAAATCTCTCTGGAATTTGATGGATAGTTAAGAGTTACAACATTTTTCCTCCTTACCCTCAGATACAGGAGAAATGATAAAGGATTACTTTAGGTTTGCTTTTTCTGCATGTATTTATGCACAAATGTTTGAGCATGCAAAGCAAAAGAAGAGTAAGATGCTGGTGAAAACATGGCTATTATTCTCTGTATCACTGAATGCTAGAAATGATTATTGGCGGTATTTTTTAATAAAAATTGTTACCTGAACACTCTATGAGGAAGATTAGCAGAAAATCTCTTTCACTTGTTTGCCAGTGACGCATGTATCCTTTATGACTTGACCCTAATCAATATTTCGCTTATTCAACAGAGATAACATAAACCTTTAAATGTGACATTTATTGAGTATTTGTTATGAAAACTGTGCTGACCTAGGTACTGTGTGGAAAGGAGAAGAAAAAAAGAATGTTGTGGGTAAAGAGGATGTTTATCAGCTTTCTAGTCTTTCAATTAAGCATTTTATAATTCCAAGCAAGACATGTACTTTGTTACACAGATGCTATCTTAGGTTCTGGAAGACGTTTTCCTCCATAAAGATAGCTACCATCCTAATTGTGTTAAGAGGTCATTCAAATAGCTTCCATCAGGATCATTTCTGCTGGTAACCAAGGTGAGGAATCAAGGACTCTGCTATTTTAGCAGAGTCAAGAAGTCAAGGAAGCTGAGGCATCCTTTTTACTAGTAGTGTAAGAGGAAAATACATACCACTGCATATCCGGGGACAAATATTCTCATTTTTCTTTTTTTCTGTTTTCTTGTCAGTAAGAAGATGCTGTACTATTTCCTTCCTTTTCCTCTTTTGTCTACACCAGTCAGGAGAAGGGAATTGAAGGAAATGTGCAACAAAGTGGTTAGAGGGAAGATGGAAAAAGATCTATGTTGAGTTTGAATTTGTTTAAACACTAATGAGATATGCTATACTTAGAGGGAGACGGAAGTAGAGACAGTAGAGAGGAACACTGAGGACATCAATAGTGTAGAGGACACAGAGAAAGAGAAGACTCAAATGACATTGAAAGGCCAGGGACCAAAATGATAAGGACCAGACACAGATCATTTTGTTTGGTAATTCAGAGCTCGTTAGTGTCTGGAGTCAGATAATTTTATTCTTTTCCTGTTAATGGTTCCAATCTCTGATTATGTTTTCTCTGAAAGGAATTGAAGTGATAGGAATCATTTATAGGCGAACCTCTGCAGGCTAGGTTTGCAGGCCAAATTGTGAAGGATTTAGTGTGTCTAGGGAACTGGTCTTCTTTTTTCTGCAATTCTTTATGTGCTTGAAAAGCATCTCAGTTCTTTCATGTTCTTTACCACCTCTCTCTTTCACAGAACCTGTTCTGAAGAAATGGTCTGTTATAGTTACTTACTTTGAAATAAACATGATTGGTAAATTTTTTTTTTAAAGATTTTGTTTTTTTCCTTTTTCTCCCCAAAGCCCCCCAGTACATAGTTGTATATTCTTCGTTGTGGGTCCTTCCTTCTAGTTGTGGCATGTGGGATGCCACCTCAGCATGGCTTGATGAGCAGTGCCATGTCCACGCCCAGGATTTGAACCAAAGAAACAGGGGGCTGCCTGCAGCGGAGCACGCGAACTTAACCACTCAGCCACGGGGCCAGCCCCATGATTGGTAAATTTTAAGTTTAAATTATTTTCTTTCCTATTTTTTTTTTCCAGTGGGATAGGGAAAGTCAGGAGACAGATGACTACATCTTATGTTAGAATTCCAGGAATCAGCGTTATTGGTGAACCAAGTCTATATCTTCTAAGGGAATATCTGCTTGAGAGACAAGATTGTGTGGAAGTTAAGGATGTGAATTTCGAATTTGTCTTTAGGCAGCTTGATTTCCCTGAGGCCATTTTCTTGCACAGAAAATGAAAATGATAATGATTGCCATCTCATAGACATATTTTAAGAATTTCATAAAAGAAATTTTTTACACTAGAAATTGTTCAATATATTGTACTATCATCATTAGTAGTATTCTCTAGCTCATTTTGGCTGCAAGCATAAACTATAAGCTGGGTATTCACGGGTCCCCAGTTTCTGAACAAATTTGGACTAAGATGGTTTCTGACCTAACGGTGCAGAATGTAGAATTGTTACAAGATTGATCCCCATTATGTCTGGAGGGAGTCTAGTGAAGTGCAGCCATTCCCCAATGTGCAGTCTGATTTCACCTTTTAAGAGGTAAAATGCATGAGAGGTTTGTGCCTGAATCCTGCCACTTACCTTTCCTTTCCTCTGAGGTTTCCTGTCGAGGGAGTTGTACATACAAAGAGTAATACTCCAAGAGATGCCAAGTACCAATTTATTTCTGGTTGAACCAATACTCAATGGACCCTTTGGAAGGCTTTCTGGATAAAGCTGCATTTGAGAAGCTGGCTTTGGCTAGGAGGCCCAAATGAGAACTCTTGCTTTATCCTCTCTCTCCTTAAATCTAAGATGCTGGACTGAGTAAGTCAATTCCAGCCTGACTTGCCCTCCCAGCCTTAGGCAGAGAAGCTGGAAGAGAACAGAGGAGGAGGAGCATTTCCAGGTTTGTCTCTAAAAAGTAGCCTCTACTTGGCATCTCACCTTGGAGAGGCCAGTGCGAGAGTGGCAGGTCCGATAACCACATTGACTCACAACCCAGGAAGAGAGCAGGCAAGACCTGGGATCTTCTGTACACATAGTTATGCCACTTATTGGCATAGGTAGCCCAATGAATGAACAAATTGAAAATGAATTCTTTCCATGAGCAAAAAGTATGGATTGGATATAAGGAAGGACAAAAAGTGGCAGAAATATGGTGGCAGGAATTGTATCCTTTTTAAAAACATTATAAGATTTGAAATATTTTATCCATCTCAAAATTTGAGTGGAGCATTCAAAAAGGACTGAGTCAGGCTCTATACTAAAATTATTTTAGATAGTTCTAGCACTCTGACTTCCAATGCCCAGACAAGAATTTCCCTGAGAATTAGGGAATTAGAAATAAGAATTAGCCCCATAAATTCTAAAAAATAAACAGTCTAAAAAAATTAAACGGTTCCTTTAAAAAATAGGTCTGAACAAAGTAAAGGAAATGATGAAGGGAAAGCACATATGTGAGGAGTTATCAGAAATGGAGAATGAAAATGCATTTCTCTGTGCTAGATGACATCAAGACACAGTTACAAAAATCAATAACAATAGAATATAAAATGAACAAAGATGCAGGAAGTTAAAGTTATGTAGAGAATCTCATTAGATTGTCATTTTATGTATATAATGCAGTGTTGTTTACAAAAATATAGTAGATAACATTCTGGTATTTATTACACATTTCAAATTATTGCATGAATAAATAGTATTCACAGTAATCTCTAAATTACTGTCACTAACATATTCTTTTATTTGCATCTCTTACTTTAACAAAATATGATCATGCTATCAATTTCCTTGGAGAAATATCAATGCAATTAGCACTTTGCTGTTGGCTTTGAGCCTTCGTCAGATCAAATGCTCAGTTTTCAAAAGAAAAAGTATTTCCGCTATATAGAAAGATATCTGTTGAGAAAATAAATCTCTCATGGGCATAGCTTTAACTTCAAAACACTAAAATATCCAGACCAGAATCCTAGCTAGTATGAGGAAAAATCACATTGTACTAACAAAGGAATGAGGATTCTGAAGACCATTCCCAAGGCAAGAGCAGCATTGTTGAGGGGTAGTCTCAAAGGATGGCTTGTTTCAAAGAGCAGTGATGTCTTTCTGCTTGAAGTTCAGGGTAGAGCACAGAGAAGATTGATTGTAACTTTTTAAGCCTAATCAAGGCTAGGGAAAAGTGAAAGGGCTTTTTAAGAGTCGAGGAAAAAGACCTTAAGACAAAATCAATGGAGATCAGAGCTTTTGCTTCATAGTGATATCTACTTTCATTTATACACGTTCCTGATTAATACAAATGACCTGGTTACTTAGTGTCATGAAAGAGGCTAATTTTCCTGTTAGTAGAAACTATTGCCAAGTTTGCAAATATGAAAATATCCACTTCTTGATTCTTTTAATTCACTCTCCTGACATGTCAGGTTTTTGTTTTTCTAATTTTATAATTAATTCTTGTTATTTAATTTTATTATCAGTGTGAGCAACTAAAATCTAGGCATCTAGGTCAGCTCTGTCTAACCATTATTCCAGTTACAGGCGTACCCCGTTTTATTGCACTCCACTTTCTTGTGCTTCAGATATCACATTTTCCACAAATTGAAGGTTGTGGCAACTTTGCGTCAAGCAAGTCTGTTGGTGCCATTTGTCCACTAGCATTTGCTCACTTCGTGTCTCTGTGTCTCATTTTGGTAACTCTCGCAATAGTTCAAACGTTTTCATTATTATTGTATTTGTTGTAGTGACCTGTGATCAGTGACCTTTGATGTCACTATTGTAATTGTTTTGGGGCACCATGAACCACGCCCATATAAGACTGAGAACTTGATGGATAAGTGCTTCATATGCTCTGCCTGCTCCACTGACCGGCTTTTCTCCGTCTCTCTTCCTCTTCTTGGGCCTCCCTGTTCCCTGAGACACAACAATATTGAAATTAGGCCAATTAATAACACTGACAATTACCTCTAAGTGTTCAAGTGAAAGGAATAGTTACACCTCTCTCATTTTAAATCAAAAGCTAGAAATGATTAAGCTTAGTGAGGAAGGCATGTTGAAAGCCAAGAAAGGCTGAAAGCTAGGCCTCTTGTGTCAAACAGTTAGCCAAGTTGTGAATGCAAAGGAAAAGTTCTTGAGGGAAATTAAAAGCACTACTCCAGTGAACGCATGAAAAAGAAAGCGAAGCAGCCTCACTGCTGATATGGAGACTGGTAGAAGTGCTGATAGTGGTCTGATAGAAGATCAAACCAGCCGCAACATTCCCTTAAGCCAGAGCAAGGCTGAGAGAGTGAGGAAGCTCTGGAAGACAAAGTTTGAAGCTAGCAGGGGTTGTTCATGAGGTTTAAGGAAAACCTGTCTCTATAACATAAAAGTACAAGGTGAAGCAGCACGGGCTGAAGCAGGGCTGCAGCGAGTTCTCCAGGAGATCTAGCTAAGATAGTTAAAGAAGGTGGCCACACTAAACAGCAGATTTTCAGTGTAGACGAAGCAGCCTCCTATTGCAAGAAGATGCCATCTAGGACTTGCATAGCTGGAGAGGAGAGAGGTCAACGCCTGGCTTCAAAGCTTCAAAGGACAGGCTGACTCTCTTGAGGGGCTAATGCGGCTGATGACTCTAAGTTGAAGCCAATGCTCATTCACCATTCCAAAAGTTTTGGGGTCCTTAAGAATGATTCTAAAGCTACTCTGCCTGTGCTCTACAAATGGAACAACAAAGCCTGAATGGCAGCACATTTGTTTACAACGTGGTTTACTGAGCATTTTAGGCCCACTGTTGAGATCTACTGCTCAGAAAGAAAGATTCCTTTCAAAATATTACTGCTCATTGGCAATGCACCTGGTCACCCAAGAGCTCTCATGGAGATGTACACTGAGATTAATGATGTCTTCATGCCTGCTAACACAGCATCCATTCTGTAGCCCATGGATCAAGGAGTAATTTCATCTTTCAAGTCTTATTACTTAAGAAATACATTTTGTAAGGCTCTAGCTGCCATAGACAGTGATTCTTCTGATGGATCTGAGCAAAGTAAATTGAAAACCTTTGGGAAAGGATTCACCATTCTAGATGCCATTACGAACATTCGTGATTCATGAGAAGAGGTCAAAAATATCAACATTAACAAGAATTTGGCAGAAGTTGATTCCAACCCTCATGGATGACTTTGAGGGGTTGACAACTTCAGTGGAAGGAACAAGTGCAGATGTGGTGGAAATAGCAAGAGAACTAGGATCAGCAGTGCACCCTGAAGATGTGACTGAATTGCTGCAATCTCATGATAAAACTTTAATGGATGAGGACTTGCTTCTTATAGATGAGCAAAGAAAGTGGTTTCTGGAGATGGAATTTACTCCTGGTGAAGACGCTGTGATGATTGTGGAAATGACAACAAAGGATTTAGAATATCAAATAAACTTAGTTGATAAAGCAGCAACAGAGTTCAAGAGGATTGAGCCCAATTTTGGAAGAAGTTCTACTATGGATAAAATGCTATCAAACCGCATCACATGCTACAGAGACATCTTTCGTGAAAGGAAGAGTCAATTAATGTGGAAAACATCATTGTTGTCTTATTTTATGAAACTGACACAGCTTCCAGCAACCACCACCCCAATCAACCAGCAGTCACTAACATCGAGGCAAGACCCTCTGCCAGCAAAAAGACTGACTCACTGAAGGCTCAGATGATGGCTAACACATTTTAGCAATAAAATATTTTTTAACTAAGGGATGTACATTGTTTTTCTAGACAATACAACTGTACACTTAATAGACTACAGTTTAGTGTAAACATAACTTTTATATGCACTGGGAAACCGAAAAATTTGTGTGACTTGCTTTATCGTGGTGGCCTGGAAGCAAACCCACAATATCTCCCAGGGATGTCTTAATTCATTAACAAATATTTATTGAGTACTTCTCACATATTGGACACTAAGATCTTTGTTAATGACACAGCAGTGAATCAATAAATAAAGCCCATGTCCTCCTGATCCTTATCCACTAGCAGATAAGATGAAAAACATCAAGTAATCAAGTGAAGTGTGATAAGCACCCACATGCTATTGGAACATATAGAAGAGGGTTTCTAACATCTATGGAACCAGGATGGGTCTTTCTGAGATTGAAGTATGAATCAGAGTTAGGTAAAGCAGGGAGAGGAAGGTAATTTAATTTCCTTGGTACAAGACACTGAATTAAACATTATAGTAAGTACAGCTGTAAATAATTCTGCACTTTTGGGGCTTAGAATTGAGTAATAACGATACTAATTTACTCAATGTTCATTATGTGCTAGGTATTACCTTAAGAATCTTGCGTGTACTAATTCCTTTAATCCTCCTAACAACTTTATGAGGTAGTCACTGTTATTGACCTTTTACAGGTGAGGAAGCAAAGGAACAGAGATGTTGAGTTACTTACACAGATCCCTGAACTTGCAAGTGGCAAAGCTAGTACGCGAACATAGCTTGTCTGGCTCCAAATCCTGCACTCTTAATAAGTACTTTATTCTAAGAAAAGAGCAACACATACAATTGCAAATATGTAGATAACTTCAATGCAAGGAGTGACAAGTATTATGAGAGACTCTTATATGGGAGCTCAGCAGAAGACGCGGGGTGTGGTGTGGCCTAGGTTGAAAATCACTTCCTTAGCCTGCCCTTTCCAGGCTCTCTCTCCAATGTACTATCTGTAGGCATGATCGTTAATGCACAGTCTTCCCTTGAAACAAGGGATTTCTTTTTGATTGAAAGAATACCCATGACCTCCAGATGCCTGCCATGAAGTCTGCAAATAGAAAGAATTGTAAAAAAAGTTGAACACTCATGTTTCTCCTACTGGAAGTCCATCCCTCTTCCTACACAGGAGTGTGCTGCAGAGAGTCTTGCTGGTTGGACCAAAAGTCTTGTCAAAATCAGTTCTGAATCTATGGAAACCTGGAACATGACTGGTTGATACTTCAAAGTGATGCTGTAGTGGATCTGTATTGCTAAAATTTAGGCAGACTTGCATCATAATGACCCAAAAGTTTAACTTTGACTACAAAGGGCAATGAGGGGATCTTCTATTATAATTTTCAATTATATTGAAATCTTTTACCAATTGCTAGCCTTAAACACTTTATGTGTCTAGAAATGCAGGTAATTTAGTGAAATCTAATCTCACTGGAAAGCTTTGATGCTCCATACTAAATTAAAACTAATTTAACTAAGCCATCGACGCTGCACATTAATATTAAGCAATTACATTAAATGGAAGCACTGTGAATATGTTAATTGCTTTTATTAAAAAACTGATTTCCTTAATTACTTTCTAAGCAAATATTCTTTACTAAGCTATTTAATTCAAACTCAATACATAATGGGGATGTCAACTTATATTAAATACATATTTTTAAAAATGTATTTTGCATTGCAAGTTTAAAAATGTATATACAAATCCAGAATTGAATATGACTTTAGCAATTATTTTGACTGGAACAATGTTATAAATTTTACTGGATGAAAATAGTATCTCTTATTTTTTATCACTTAATACCTACGGCTTCTGAGGATGCTCACCTTCCTTCTTCCAAAGAAACAGTCTCTCCCGTTTCATCATCGATGTTGACTGCTGTTCAGATTTCCATCGTTTCAATATTGCTAAGCACCAAGATAGTCCTTCAAGTTCACGGAGAAGGGAGCCTTAGGAGACAGATAGGTTTCATTATCTCCACAGTTTTTCAGTTCTTGTGTGGCTGTAACTTCTGTGAGATGTCTTAATTTTTCTCAAGAGGGGCTGTAGTGGATTCATGAACTATAACCCAAAACCTTGTCCCGAATTCTCTTAGGCTTCAAAGGTAAAGTGTTAATGACTCAAGATGTTTAATATAAAGCTATTTGCTAGGTTTATTGCTGAATGCTGGTTAACACACCTACATGTGAAGGATATACTATACTGTAGAGGCATGGATTTGGAGTCACATGAAAGAAAAGGAGAATAATTACTTTTAATAAATTATGAGGTCCAATATTATACTCCAAAATAGTTTCTTTTTTCCCTCCATAAAGATCAACTCAGAAAAAATACTATGCTTGTAGATTGCATTTATTAAATGTTATTTCTTCATAACTTTTCTTAGCTATTATCTGTGTTTAGTTTTATTTTACACATCTTTATTGAGGTATAATTGACATGCCCTAAATTGCACTAATTTGTTAAATTTTGATTTATACATACACCCATGAAGATATCTCTACAATCAAGATAATGAACCTCTCCATTACCCCAAAAGTTTCTTCTTGCCTCTGATAATCTCTCACACTGGCCCATCATCTCCCTCTTTACATATTGTATAGTATCTATACAGTACAGTATATACTCATTTTGTCTGGCTTCTTTCATTCAGAATAAATATTTTGATATTTATCCATGCTGTAGCATATTGTCAATAGTTCATTGTTCTTATTGTCGAGTGGTATTTCATTGTAAGGATATACCACAGTGTGTTTACCTTTTCATTGATTGATAGATATTTGAGTTGTTTCTAGTTTTTGGCTGTTACAAATAAAGTTGCTATGAACATTCATATAAAAGCTTTTCTGTGGACATGAATTTTGATTTTCCTTGAGTAATCCTAAGCAATGGAACAGCTGGATCATATGGTAGGAATACATCAAACTTTTTAAGAAACTGACAAAATATTTTCCCAAGTGGCAGTGCCATTTTACTTTCCCATTGACAGTGTATGAGAATTCCACTTGCTCCATATCCTCTCCAACACTTGCATTTTTCTTTTAATTTAACCATTTTAATAGGGGTATAATGGCAGATCACTGTGGTTTCAATAGGGATTTTTCTAGTGATCAAAGATATTTAGTATTTTTCTTGCATTTTTTTGTCATTCATATATACTCTCTGGTGAAGTATATGTTCAAAACTTTTGCCCACGATTTCAATTATTTTCTTATTATTGAGAATTGGGGGTTCTTCATATATTCTGGCTACAAATCTTTAATCAGATATGTGATTTTCAAAATTTTTCGTCTGTGGCTTATAGTTTAATTTTCTTAACGGTGTCTTTTGAAGAGCAGGAATTTATAATTTTGATAAAATACAATTTATTAGTACTTTCTCTTACAAATAATCTTTTTGTCATATCTAATGTATTGCTTCCACAACCAAGTTCAAAAAACTATTTCTCTTTTTTTCTGGAATGTTTATAATTATAGATTTTACACTTAGGTATGTGATCTATTTTAAGTTAATTTTTATATATTTTGCAAGTTATGGATCAAAGGTCATTTTTTTGGCATATAATTACTTAATTGTTCCAGCACCATTTATTGAAAAGATTCTTTTCTCCACTAAATTGTCCTTACACTTTGTAAAAAATCAGTTGTCCATATACGTGTGAGTCTATCTCTGGACTATTTTTATTTCATTTATGTGTTTATCTATTTAGATACTGATGTTACACTGCCTTCAATACTATCGTTTTATAATGAATCTTGAAAATCATTAAATGTGGGTCCTCTGGCTTTGTTCTAATTATTCAAAGGCATTTTAAATATTCTAGTTCCTTTGTATTTTCAAATAAATTTTAGAATCAGTTTGTCAATTTCTGCAAAAAACCTCTGTCATTTTGATTAGAATTGTGTTAAATCTACAGATTTATCTGGAGAGGTTGACATGTTACCAATGTTGAGTCTTCTGACCTATACAGAAAATTATCTCTCTCCATTTCAGTCTTTAATTTCTCTTCCCAATGTTTCATAGTGCACACGTCTTTCACCTATTTTTTCAAGTTTATCCCTAAGTAGTTCATATTTCTGATGTTATTAAAAATGATATTATGAAATTTCAACTTCAGTTGTTCACTACTAGTATATAGAAATACACTTGATTATTGTTTATTGATCTTGTGTTCTGTAATATTATAAAATTCTTTTATTATTTCTGGTAGCTTTTTGGTACATTCCATCATATTTGGATATGACAGTCAATGTCATCTGAGATTGAAATAATTTTAATTATTCCTTTCTTATATGAACGTCTTTTATTCTTCTTGCCTCATTGCACCAGATAGTTTTGGAGAAAAGTGATGAAAGTGGACAGCTTGATCTTGCTCTTGATCTTGGGGCAAGGCATTGTTTTTGACCATCAAGTATGATGTTAGCTGTAGATTTTCTGTAGATGCCCTTTACTGTATTAAGGAAATTTTCTCTCAATCTAGGTTTGTAGAGAGTTTTTATCAGGAGGGAATGTTGGATTTCTCAATGACTTTTTCTGTGACTATATTCATATAATCATATCAACAATGTTAAAATGATGAATTACGTTGATTTTCAGATGTTAGACCAACCTTGCATTCTTTTGATAAAGACCACATTGTCACGATGGATTATCCTTTTTATGTATTGTTAGACTAGATTTCCTACAGTTTTTTCTAGAATTTTGCATCTATGTTCATGAAGGATACTTTTTTTTCTTGTATATCAGTCAGAATTCTCCAGAGAAACAGAACCAATAGGACATGTACATTTATATAGAGAGATTTATGTTTAGGAATTGGCTCATGGGATTATGGAGGCTCGCAAGCTCAAAATCTGGAGGATATGCTGGCAGCCTGGCGATCTGAGGAAGAGCTCCTGTTGCAGTTCAAGTCCACAGGCCATCTGCTGCCTGAATTCTTTCTTGCCTATGGGAAGTCAATCTTTGTTCTATTAATGCCTTCAAGTGATTGAATGAGGCCACTCACATTATGAAAGGCAATCTGCTTTATTCAAAAACCACCAATTTAGATGTTAATCTTGTCAAGAAATATCCCCTCAGAAACATCCAGAATAATATTTGACCAAATATCTCGGTACTGTGGTCGAGCCACATTGACACATAAAATTAACCATCACATCTTATAATGTCTTTGTTTGACTTTGGTATCACTGTAATGCTGGCCTCAGAGTCTGAGCTGGAAAATACTTCTTTTTCAACTTTCTGGAAGAGTTTGAGTGTACATGATATTATTTCTTCTTTAAATGTTTAGTGAAGTCACTAATGAAGCCATCTGGGCCTGGAGTTTTTTGTGGGATGATTTTTAGCTATACATTTTATCTATTTAATGGATATAGTGATTTTTCTGGTTATCTGTTTCTTCTTTAACGAGTTTTGGTAGTTTGGGACTTCAAAGAATTTTCCCATTTCATCTAAGTTGTCAAATTTATCTCCATAGTGTTGTTTTCAATATTGCATTGTCATTTTTTTAACATTGGGCAAAATTTGTAGTGTTCTCGTCACTTTACTTCCTGATGTTGGCAATTTGTAACTTCTCTCTTTCTCTCATAATTAGCATGGAAATGCAAAATAAAATAATAATAAGGTTATTTAAAAATGTTTTGTTGAATGAGACTGTCAAAAATTTTAAAAGTTAAATTGTATTGGAAAGATTATGGGGAAATAGCATTTTATTTGTTGGAGCATAAATTGATAAATGTCTTCTCAAAAGCAGTATTGTCATATACATCACAGTAAAATTACACATATCTATTGACCTAGTAATTTCACTTCTAGGACTCTATCTGAAGTAGTTGCACATAAATACAAGGTTATGTGTGCAAAGAGAGGAATAACCTAAGGGACTTAGCATTTTACACTGTATACTTGTTTTTTGGTTTTTAATTTTTTTTGGTAAGGAAGATTGTCCCTGAGCTAACATCTGTGCCAATCTTCCTCTATTTTGTATGTGAGATGCTGCCACAGCATGGCTTGCTGAGCACTGTGTAAGTCCATGCCCAAGATCCAAACTCACAAACCCCAGGCCGCCAAAGTGGAGCATGAAAACCTAACCACCACGCCACTGGCCCAGTCCCTGCTGTAAGCTGCAAAGATTGTGGTCCCTGATGACATCATTGAACAGAGGCCACTCTAATTTTGTGAGACGTACCTCCAGAATTTCATGTGAGAAACAGACTTCTCTCTTGTTTTTTGTTTTTCTATCAAACTTAAACTTAATTTTAACTGATAATTCACCAAGCTACATCTTCATGTTGATTGTTCTCTATTATCTGCCTTTGTAACTGTATGTACTTTTGATTTGCAGATTTAGATTTCTTGCATTTTGAGAAATTTTATTGGATTCTGACTTTGTATTTTTTCATTGATTTTTATCTTTGATGATACCTGTTATGTGGGTATATATTTTCTTGCTTATTTTCCTCTTCTCTTAGAGCTTGCTTTTTTATTTTGCTTTTCTTCTCCCTTCTGTGATTTATTCTTATTATATTTCCAATGCTAAAATACTACCTGACATATTTTTAATTTGTTGAATGAATAAAAGTGAATTAATTAAATAAATTCATCATTTTTCTAACTCGATTTTCAGCTGTGTCTATTCTGCTTTTGATTCTTCAATTGCTTTATGATTTCTATTTTTTCTATCACTTATCTTCTTTTGTAATCTCATATTTCTTGTTCTCTTCTATTTGTTGATGTCTTTATTAAAAAGTCTGGTTTTTATTAGTGTTTTCAATGGTATATTGGAATATTTGTCTAAAATTTTATGTTGTTTCTTGGGGATAACTTTTCTTCTGAAGACTTTTTTCCCACCTTTTTTTGGTAAAATCTGTTTTTGATTGGATTATAAATTTTTGTTTGTTCTCTGACTATTTACTCTTCTTTTCCTTGTTTCAAGCCAGTAGTCAAGTTCTGTTGTATCCTTTTACTTCATAAAAGATTTATGTCTGAGGAACGCAAGCAAAGTTGATTGTGCTTCTCTTTCTATTTTACAAGACTAGGGCTAATTATGGGATTCAGCTCAGGATCCCAGAGGATAATGGGGAGAGAAGATCACTGAGAAACAGTGACAGAGGTCATATTTGACTGAGGCTTCAAAGGAAAGAGACAGTGACTTAGGGAGGGAGCAGGGACCTTTTTCAAAATGATTTTCATCAGTACTTTTTGGATGTGTCAAGAACTCAAGAAGGACATCTTTGACGACTCGGCTGTTAGGAAGGCTACTTCCAAAACCTGGGCATTGTCAGTTCCCAAAGATCTATAGAAATGGCAGAACTAGCAGACTTTAAGTAATCACAAAGTCTAAGACAACAAATATCTCAGTCTTAATCTATGTGAACTGATGTCTGAGCATGAGAGGGGTCTCCCTAATGTTCATAACATTGGTCCAAGCAAGAAGTACCAAGAATGAGTTAGAATTTCCCACCAAGTTTGCAGTATAGAGAATTTGTGCCAGATTAATTTAAAGAAAACGACGACATGCATTATCTCTTGTACTTCTGTTTCAATAATGAAACTGATATACAATGTATGAATTAATTCCAAATTGTACAGTCACTCTATATTGTTCTTTTTGGAATGGTGGTATAATTTAGGCCTATAATTTGTGCTGGACTCAGGGCAGTGACCTGGAAAGCTGGCACTTTCAAACTGAATATGTTGACTCAGAACATTTTCTTTTCAACTTTGCTAAAGACCTACCTTTCCTCAGCTTTCAGTTTCATCCTTCTTTCAGGCAAGTTGTGAACTAGGCTCACAGTGACCATCAGTTTCGTGCATGCGTGTGTAGTGATAATAGCAATGTTTACTGTGGATTAATTGCCTTTGGTAATCACTTTCATAGCTCCTCACTATTCACCTTCTTTTTTCTTCTCTGTTTCACCTGACAGTTTCTCTGAAACAATTATTTGAACTATAGAAAAATTAAAATGGTATTTGCAAGCACTTTATTGCTGTATCAGCCTTGTACCTTCTCCTTTAACCAAATTTCACTGTCTTTGGTAAATATTCTTTGCCGTTTGGCATTGGAGCCATTTCTCAATTTTATTATAGATAGAAGTTTAGTTCATAGTTTTTGTTCATTTAAATAGGTTTCCAAAGGTTTTAAGAATATGAGTTTTCTCTGCTACTGCTTTACCAAAGTCTCTATCCTCTGGAGTATATATTTGTGTGTGTGTGTTAACAGTACCAAGGACTCAGGTTTACTTCAAAATAGGTGTTTTTACCACTTCCACCAACACCATTTTTCCTTTCCTGGGGGCAGCCGAAACCCCAGACAAGGGAAGAATTTTAATGCAATTTACAAAATCCTGCCCCCTTCATTTCTCATACTATGATTTTTGTTCTCATATCTGGTTATTTGTTCCAGGCATCCTTTCCTCCTCTTCTGAGTCTGAATAAATATAAGTTGGCAATGCTTAACCAACACTCCTAATTGTTTTTCTACTATGTTTGAGCTCTACCTCACAGATTAGCAAAGTCCTCTCTCATTTCTCTCATTTACAAGGCAATAATTGACTAGTGAATTAGTTTCATTTTTTTTTTTCTTTGAGGAAGATTGGCCCTGAGCTAACATCCATTGCCAATCTTCCTCTTTTTGCTTGAGGAAGATTGAACCTGAGCTAACATTGGTGCCAATCTTCCTCTATTTTGTATGTGGGACACCACCACAGCATGGCTTGATGAGTGATGCGTAGGTCTGCACCTGGGATCTAGGCCTGCGAACCCTGGGCTACGGAAGCAGAGCATGAGAACTTAACCATTAGTCCACCAGGCCCACCTCTAGTGAATGAGTTTAATGAGGCTGAGTTACATTTCTACTGCATCTTAATTTTGGTATCTGTAAAACGACAAAGATGAGGGATTTCTGAAAAGGGACCAGCGACCACATCTTGAAGGTGTATGAGCTGTTTATTATCCCTGAGGCTGACATTATTTAATTAATTTCACTAGGATCAAACAGAAAGCTGGGACTTGAACTCAGGTCTCTCTTATTCTAAGCACATTACATTAGATTCTTTATCTAGTATTTTCTTCTGTTATCATGGGATGTCAGGGACTATATCAATTAAGACTTACTTCATGGGTGTAACTGAGTGCAGAATAATAGTGCTACTGCTTTTCAATAATGGGATTAATTTAATACAAGAATGATAGATCCTCCCAATTTGGCCATTTTTTGAATAGAAATTATAAGAACCTATCTTGCAATAAATTCTGTCCAAAGCTTTGATTAAAGCAAGCATTATAAAATAAATTTTATACAAATAAAACTAAGGGCTCAAAAAAGATGACACATGACCAAACTATGTATAAAATTTCTGTTAGTAACTTTAGTGAATATCTCTAAATTTCTAGTCTTTCTAAAAGACTGCTTCCTCAGTTAACATCCAGCTGTTAAATAAAGCCAACCAGATGCAACTTGGAGATTCTTCATGACTATTTCTCCAACAAGTGCTTGAACACAGGGTAAAATCAAGACAAAATTCAGATTCACTTCAATTACTTACCAATTTTTTAATGACAAGTGGTTGGAAAAGTTAAAATACATAGACATTTTTAAGACCTTTGAATAGGTTGCAAATGATGTTGTCAATATTTTATCAAGAGGGAACCATGGTTTTTTGTAGCCGATGAGTTGATCTGGTATTCTAATCATCTCACATGGAGTAGTGAGATACTTCTAATAAACACTTTCCTTGAACTAAATGTAAAGAGTTTAAAAAAAACCTTCTATAGTAGTTGTGACTTTTCTACAAATATGACTTTATTAAACACATTTTTGTAGGGGCTTGTGTCTTCTAGAACCAGAACAAAAAAGCAATCAATCATTTGTTTCAAACCAATCGTCTTGAATATCAGTCTATGGCTTTTAAAGCTCTGCACAGTTAAAGCTGAGATGCATTTCTGTAACTGATGGACTGTCTGCATAGACTAGAACTCATTCAGATGATGCTCCTAAATAAGCTTCCAGTTATAATAGAGGCACATGCAGAAGAGCAGGAATTTCACATTCAATCAGAATACAGGAGGAGAAAATTCTTCCTGCATAATGGAAATGATAACCTTGTAATACTTGAGCACTCACCTTGAGAAAAGCAGAAAGACCCAATCCTATAATATGATGAGCCCGTGAAGCCCAGAATCAGAGAGTAGCTTTAATTTCATGGCATCTGGCAGAAGAGCATCAAATGGTCACTCCAAATTCTCAAGTAGCCTGTTAATCATCCTCATTTTATATTTAAATTCATATATTAGGCATCTTTACATAAGTAGACCTTAAATATAGGTAATTTGTAGGCATAATTCTTTACAAAATATTTAAACAAAATTTCTAAAATTATTCAAAGTTTTCTCCTATTGCACAGATTCCATTTCACCTGCAAAATGCATGCCAAGTTGAAAGGTGTGAAATTATTTTTTAAGCTGGTATTATAAATTATATGCCAGAAATATAGGGTCATTTTCCCTAGTCATAGCAACATTCAGGCAGCAAGTTAACTTTTTGAAAGCACATTTTTAGGGGATACATGGAAATCAACTGTCACACAGCAGCAGGACCCAAGCAGCCTAAAAGACTTTTGGATTCCTGATACAGTCAGTAATTTCCATACCGGGTAGAGCAATACAATAGAAGACAGACTGCCCATGGAGTCAGAACCAGAGCTGAATCCTAGCTTTGTTAATTTTTAATTTTTAAAAAATCATGGGTAATATTTAGTGTATTGGAAACTTACATTTTTATCTGCAAAATAAATATAATAAAAGACATCATAAAAGGCCATGATGAGAATGTCCTAAGATAATGTACAATACACAACTGTAGGGTGGGCAAGACTCCCTTCAGCCCTTTACCTCACCCCCAAAGAAGAGAAACACTCATTAGCTTCAATCAGATTTGAGGACACACATTGGATCACATTTGCTCACGAGTAACTCTGTGTTAAAATGCCTGAACATAGGTTATGACTTCTTCCATCTCTGCAATGCAATGACAAAAACCCACTCATTTGATTTTTTTTATCCAATATGGCAGCAGCTTTTGGCTTTGCTAAGATTTGGGCTGGTTTCCACTGTCATGGGCTCAAATGTGCTCATTTTCGTTAGAAAATTAGATCTCCTCCTAGCATGGTGCCTGTGTATATTTGGATTGCTCTGTTTTCGTTAAAAATAATTTAGACCTGAAGAGTTAAGGACATAGGGCTGTGATTAGCCCAGTGTATTAAATTTCTCTGCAATGGAGTCTGCCAACCCAAGCCCACCTAACAGTAACCTATGTCCCTTAGTCCATTAGGCACTTCCCATTGTTTTTTCCGTATAAATATGCCTTGTGGACATTGTGTAAAGAGGTGATTCTGACATTCCTGAACTTTCTGCCTAAATACCATATTATTACATTGAATGAAGTCTCGATTCCTCTGTTAATACCAATATATGTGATGGTGGGTGGCATCATGCATTTGTCATGTTAATTATTACTACTCTTTGTTATTAATATAATCATTTTATCCTTGATTTCCTAGTATGCTGGAGAAAAATATGTTATTCCATTAGCTTTGTGCTAAACTATAGGACATTTGGCTCATCTCAGACCTTTGCCTGCTCCCTGAATGTTGAAGTTCCTTTTCCTTCCAGGCCTTCTCATTTCACTTTCCAGCATAATCATAATCTCACATGACATTAATTACCATCTCTTCACTGATTACTTCCAAATTCATCTCTCTATGCTTGATCTCTTTTTGAAATTCAGTTCTATATTTCTCTCTTACTATTGATATATCTACAGGATTTCCCATAGGCATCTTAATATGGCTAAAAACAAATTCATTTTTCTCATGACCTATGTGTATTTATCTTCCTGTTTTAATGATAGTTAATAGCATTATCACTTGCCCAACATTCCATCGCATTCCATCTCATTCCATTCCACTCCATTGCGTTTCATTCCATTCTAGTCCATTCTGTTGTTCTGTTCCATCTTCTTCACTTTCACATCCATCCAGTTGCAAAATTTCAGTCTTTTCTGTCTCAGACCTGTCTCTGAATAGAGCCCCTGCTCTGTTTGATTACCACCGCCCTACTTTCTATCCTCATCAAATGTGATGCTTGCCTCCAGCCTCCCCTATTCTAATTTTTCCTCCATTTTGCTCCTCAGTTATTTTCCTAGAGTAGAAAGCAAAGCTGTTAATTTCTTGCTCAAAATTTCTGATTGCTTCCCATAATCTACTCAATAAAGTCTAAATTATTTATCATCTTATACTTGGTTTATTATTATCTGTTGCCTACCTACTCCTATGGCCTCATCTCTACAATATTTATCTCATTGAACAATGGCTCAGATCATCTCATTCCCAAAGGCTAGTATATTTCCATAGTTTATTCCTTTCCATCTGGACTTTTCCCTTCCTTGTCTGGCAATTTCTATTTATCGTTTAAGACTCAGCTTAATTACCTCCATTGTGAAGCCCTTCCTGATTATTCTCTAGTCACTCAGTGACTCCGTGGCCACTGCCTTTGGGCCTAAATTGCAGCACTGCAGCATTTATCAAGTGTGGGTCTCCATTGATGTTCGTGGTGTTTGCTACACAGCACAAGATAAAGAAACATTTATTTGTTGGTTGATTGGTCAAGTAGCAAAGAATTTTGGCAATTCTCCTCAATATATTTTCCATAGCTAATTTTAAAATCCCGTCTTTCAGCCCCAAATTCCCACCCTCCAGCCCTCATCTCAGCTCCCTAGCTACTCTGCAGATGCAACAATTTATAAGGCAACTTTTTTTACAAGGTTACATAGATGAAAGGTAGATATATTTTAAACACTGAAAACGAAGTTTAATAGCTATTTAAAATGGATAAAAATAATTCAGCAGAATTAATTTTCTTTGGCAGTAGTTCAATATGTCAGATTTTTTAAATCCGTATATCTTTTTCTCAGCTATATTGAGATGTAATTGACACAGAACGTTATGTAAGTTATGTGTAGAACACAGTGACTTGACAAATGTATCTATTGTAAAATGATTACCAAAGTAAGGTTACTTAACACCTCCATCATCTCACATAAATACCATTTTGTTTCTTGTGGTAAAAATTTGGTAGGCTTTACTCTCTTAGAAACTTTCAAGAGTATAATACAATACTGTTAACTATAGTCACCATGCTGTACATTAAATTTACAGAATTTATTATCTTATAACTGGAAGTTCGTACCCTTTGCCCGATATCTCCCCATTTCCCCCAGCCTCCAGCCCCTGGGAACCTCCATTCTATGCTCTTTTTCTATGCATTTGGATTTTTTAGATTCCACATATAAGTGAGATCATATAGTATTTGTCTTTCTCTGTCTGACTTATTTCACTGAGCATAATGCCTTCAGGGTCCTCCTAGGTTGTTGTGAATGGCAGGATTTCCTTCTTTTTTATGGTTGAATAATATATATTATTAATAAGTAAATAAATATATACATACCACATCTTCTTTATCCATTCATCAATCGATGGTCACTTAGGTTGTTTCCATGTCTTAGTCCATGTTCCTTTCTCCCTCTCTTGCTGCCTTCCTTTGTGAATTGCTGATTTTCCTTAGTGGTAAACTTTGGTTCCCTTTATCTTTTTTTTTTTTTTTTTTTTGCTGAGGAAGATTGGCCCTGAGCTAACATCTGTTGCCAATCTTCCTCTATTTTATATGTGGGTCACTACCACAGCATGGCTGATGAATGGTGTAGGTCCACGCCCAAGATCTGAACCCACAAAACCAGACTGCTGAAGTGGAGCATGCCAAGCTTAACCACTAGGCCACAGGGCTGGCTGCTATCTTTTGTTTATCTACAGTAGGTTTTTGCTTTGTGGTTGTTATGAGACTTACATAACACATCTTATAGATATAACTGTCCAATTTATGCTTATAAAAACTTAACTTCAGTTGCAGACAAACCTCTACCCTTTTATTATCCCTGTCTATGTTTTTTTTGTCATTTACAACAAAAACTTTATGAGGTAAGATGCACATGTAACATTATTTTTATTTTTTATTGAGTATAGCTGACTTACATTATGTTAGTTTCAGTTGTCTAGTACAATGATTTGATGTTTGTTATTTATTGTGAAATTATCACTGTACTAGTTAACATCCATCACCATACATAGTTACAAATTTTTTCTTGTGATGAGAACTTTTAAGATTTACCCTCTTAGTAACTTTCAAATATGAAATATAGTATTATTAACTATAGTTACCATGCTGTACACCACATTCCCAGGACTTATTTATTTTATAACTGGAAGTTTGTGCCTTTGGAACCCCTTCTCCCATTTTGCCCACCCACCAATCTGTTCTCTGTATCTATGAGCTTTTCTTTTTAGATTCTACATGTAAATAAGATTATACAGTGTTTATGTTTCTCTGTCTGACTTATTCCACTTAGCATCCTACTCCTTTTTATGTTTTTGATGTAACGCCTTACCTCTTTTTATATTGTGTATTCATTAACAAATTATTGTAGCTATAGTTATTTTTAATGTTTTTGTCCTTTAAACATTTCACTAGAGATAAGTGGTTAACCAGTACCACATTATAGCGTTAGTATATTCTGAATTTGACGATAAACTTACCTTTACCTGTATTTTGTACTTTCTCACATGTTTCCATGTTACTAATTAGCATCCTTTTATTTCAGTTTGAAGAGCTTCTTTCAGCCTCTCTTGCAAGGCAGTTCTAGTGGTGATGAACTCCCTCAGCTTTTGTTTGTTTGGGAAAGTCTTTATCTCTCCATTTCTGAAGGACCGTTTTGCTGAATAGAATTTTCTTGTTTGGATTTTTTTTTTTCTTTCAGTATTTTGAAATCTTTATTGGGTAAACTGCAGATCTCCCTGGCTTTGAGGTCATTTACTGGAAAATTATTGTTTTCCTTTGATGGTCTTCTGTTTCCTTGATTTTTCATGTTTCTTGAAGTTTTACATTGCTGGCTTCACGTTTATAGTAGCAGTCATCTCCTCTAGTCTCTTTTTAATTAATTAATTTTTTTGATGAGGAAGATTGGCCCTGAGCTAACATCTGTGCCAATCTTCCTCTAGTCTGTTTGTGGGATGTCGCCGCAGCATGGCTTGATGAGCAGTGTGTTGGTCTGCACCCAGGATCGAACAGCCAACCCGCCATCCAGCACAGTGACCTTAACCAATATACAACTGGCTGGCACCTCCTGCAGTCTTCACTGACTGACTTCAGGAGATAAACACCTTCCATCAACCCTGCTAAGGATTCTGAGGTTTTCTCAACCCTCTTATGGATAGGGCTGCTTCATACTACTTGCTCCCTCTTGGGGCAGAATTAAGTTTGTATGCCTTCTCTCGATCCTGTAGAGCCTGGCCACGTGCTCACAACCTCCCTTTTGCTTTCCCAAGGGTTGTCTATCCCGGACCCACAGATTCAGGCCAGATTTCTGTGCATGCTCATAGCATCTCCAAAAGCTTGCTCTTGCCACCATTGGGAGCACACACAGGGAGTCAGCCACTGGTTGGAGGGGTATATGGGGAGGCATGTGAGGACCCCCATGGGCCAGCTGAGGGGATCTGCAATCGAGTGGTCTAAAGTGGCTCGTGGACAGGCACCTGATGGAGTCCCTGACATGATTAGTAGGATCCACATCCTCAAGATAGTTCCCTTCTGAGCCCTGGTGCCAGTTGTCCCAGCTGCTCGCTGCCCCCTAGCTGTGCAGCTCACCACTCAGTACTCTGGAGGAAGTGAGTGAGAAATGGGCTTCTCTGACGGCATCCTGCACAGCTGGGGAAGCTGGATATTGACTCACCTGCTCTCACTTTTCCTCCCGGAAAAATCATGGGCTGAGGACTCTCTCGGGACTGAGCTGTGGCGCGATGGGGTCGAGAAGATGCCATAAAGTGAAACTGTTGCTCTTACCGTGTGGATTCCTCCCCTGACCCACTGGTGTGCTGGAACTTCTCCGCTGGACTCCTGGACATCCACAAAGGCTCTCTGGTGTGTGGGTGCTTGTCTAATTCAGTGTTCTCCCAGGTTTCTTGAACTCAGGCTGAGGGGCTGGAGGCAGTTCATTGACCACTTCAGAGTCCACAGCTGGGACCATGTTACCGAAGGCGGGTGGGTGAGACTCCTCCTGGGTCCTTTGGCGCGTGGTACTGATGACAGAATCAAAGCCAAATGGGGCTGTGGCTGAGTCCTCAGGGTCATGGAGTTGTTTCCAGATCGATAGTCCTGATGGCGGTCCTCAGTCAGCTGCCTGGGTGCAGGCCTGCCTTCCGCAAATGGCTCTGCTCATCTTGGACTGCACCAGGGTTTCACAGTCTCCTACATGGATCCCACAGCTCCCACAAAGGCACTTTGTCCATGGATGGATGCCAAATTGTTGTTGAGGGGGGACATCTTTTTGAGTCATCTTGTTGTCGTCACTTTCCCAATATATCATTTTTATGTGCTGTGTTTGTGAAATGATGCTTTAATAAGTACTGCTGTTATATTTATGGGAAGCCATGTAATCAATTAATGCCCCTATAAAACAGTAGTGTGTAAATATAAGGCAAGGAAACCTCAAAATCAGAGACTTTTAAGCTCATTTCCATAATTAAGAGTTCATGTTTGATGTTTTACTGTAAAATTTTGCTGAGTAACATTTAATAGGTTTAAAATTGGAAGCCATAAGTTTATTGTGGTGTAAACTGATGTCCTTAGTAGAATTTTCTCCAAAACTCTTCAATAACATATTGAAAAGGATAGAAAGTGCTCAATGACTTTTTTTTTGGCCAGGAAGATTGGCCCTGAGCTAACATTTGTTACCAATCTTCCTCCTTTTGCTTGAGGAAGATTGTCCCTGAGCTAACATCTGTGGTAATCTTCCTCTATTTTGTATGTAGGATACCACAGCATGGCTTGATGACTGGTGTGTAGGTCTGTGCCAGGGATCCAAACCACAAACCCCGGGCTGGCCAAGTGGAGTGTGTGAACTTAACCCCTAGGCCACTGGGCCAGCCCCTGACTATTTTTAATATGTATGTATATGAATAAAAAAATAAATGGAGGGATGGATTCCTAGGATCTATCCTTGGAGGTAAAAGACTAAAGGCAACTAAGTTGCATTATCTTTTTTTGGCAAAGGCTATCTAAACAACTGGTGTATTGTCAGGAAGTGACTTAAGCTATGTTCATGCCGTACCAAGCATCTGTTTTACAAATAACGAGAACATTTTGTTCAGATGGCTAAGTGGTATCTTCAGTTGAGAACTGACCAATCTCAGGTGAAATACTTCTAATTAATCTAACTGATTAATTAAATCTA
Source organism: Equus asinus (assembly GCF_041296235.1). Classification (NCBI taxonomy): domain Eukaryota; kingdom Metazoa; phylum Chordata; class Mammalia; order Perissodactyla; family Equidae; genus Equus; species Equus asinus. The sequence continues at coordinate 21,445,692 of NC_091816.1, read as the reverse complement.
TGCCTGAGAGATATTTTTCAACCAAAGCCTCCTAATTGCTTATCAATGGGTGCAATTCACATTCTGCTTTATCTGTGAGCTTCTTCTTGAGCTCCTTAACGATAGCCAAAGAGCAGGGAAAAAATATTTTAGAAACACCTGCCTCATATTGAATGGACTTTAGTCAATGGTAAAATAGCATTTGATAACATAGAACGCAGATCATCTTGTTCTTTTTCTGGAATAGAACATAGTGCATCATTCACGTGTAATTAACAGACTCCTTGATCATTCCAGCTGTCCCGGGGCTCTCTTGTGTATGTGTGCCTCCTTCTCTTGCTCTTCCTCTCATGCACTCTCCTTCACACCCTCGAAAAATCTCCTCCCTTTCCATGTTCTCTTCCTATACTTTTCAAACCAACAATTTATATTTTTGGAATTAAAAATGACAAACAATAGATAGATAACATATCATGTCAGAACTATTGCATTCAAACACACCACTTACTAAAGTTCTCTTTGCAACTAGAAATCAAGGTGATTATAAATATGAATATATCATTGAATATAACATTTGATATATCATATAGCACTTGATATATCATTATAAGAAATAATTCCATTGCTTAAAAATAGCCCAACAGAGACTTTGGCTGTTTGAAGGTAACATAGCTGATGGTTCCACCAGTATCCAGTTTGTGAATCAAAGCTTCCCAGGGCCTCGATCCTTGGAGCAGTGGAGAGTGAGGTATGGACTGGTTTCTTATCTAACTGGCTTATTAGAATTGTCAGCGATCTAAATGCAGTGCTTTTTATTAAAGTTGACATTTAACTTCTCAGGCTATTGAGCCTGCCATAATTAGAATCACTCTGTTTGCTTTAATTAATCGGTGAAAAAATCATCTAGGCTTGTTCTTAAGACATATATTTGAGAAGGATATACTAGCATAACTGAGTGCGCAGTGCTGCATGAGGAGTTGTGGGAGATACTAAAGAAATGGTTTCTATGTCTTGATGGAGATTATCATCTAGTTAGGAAGAAAAGATATACACCTGGAAAATTTACAAATAAAATCTAAAATACATATTCACTCCTGGTTTACATTTCAGGAGTCACATGTCCAGTCCTGAACACTAAACTATGATCTAGGCCCAAACATCCTGCTGACTACAGAATATTACTTCCATGCTATATTAACACTCCATGATCGGCATGCTAAACTGAGTAAATGACCTCCCACTGTCCTTGAAAACACCCTTAAAAACTTCCTTTTCCATCAATAAAAGCAATTTTTTCAGATGATTAGACAGTTGAGTTTACTTTAACTCTTGTTTTCGTCTCTTGTCAGCAAGCCTGACATTTCTTACTCTGAAAAAAACTGCTCTGTCTTGTCACTTTGTGACCTCAGCTGTCTCTCTTGCGTTGACTACACCCAGATCCGTACCTACAGAGCTCAGTCACAAGTTTGGATTGAGTTAATATATGTCAGGCATTCCGTACATGGCTTGGCACATGCTAAGTGCCACAAAGCTTTTGGCTATTATTATTGTTATCACCATTACCATTACCTCTACCATCATTATTGTTATATCTCCAGTTGGTTGTCTTAAGCAAGGCAAATACACATAATCAAATCTTTTCATCTTCTTGTGTTTTTTTTTTTAATGTAGCTTAGTAGCTTTAACCCTAAAACTTACCGGTCTTCTTTCCCTTATTCTCTATATTGAATCACTATTAATTGTTTACCACCCTCTGTTGAATCTCTTGCATCCATTTTCTCCTCTCCTTGTGTACCATATTTATCTTGGTTTAGATACTCATTTCACTTCCCTTGGATTCTGTTGTAGACACTCAATATTTCTCTTTGACCTATAATTCATCTTACGTATGGTAACCTGATTATTTTTTAAAGCATAGTTCCATTTATGTTACTCATCTTCTCAAAATACTTTCAACGGTTCCCTATCGCCTGTTGAATAAAGTTCACAATCCTTAACCTGACATTGAAGTCCTTCCTATTTTGCTTCCAGGTGATGTTTCTGGCCTTATCATCTACTGTTCCTTCCTGTAGTGCAACTCATCTGAATGGTATTTAACGCTCATTCATTCAACAAGTATGTAGTGAAAACTTCCTATAGAGCAGGTTTCATTGTCAGTGTCCTAACACAGGATGAATAACACAGACTTGATCTCTGCTCTGTGACACACATCACTTTGCTCACCCCTGTCTCTACTTCCACCTCTGAGAGATTTTGGTTCTCATTTATCCACATATTATTTATCTGATGTGAAACAGATGTCTTCTTATGTGTAAAGCCTTCTGGTCATTCTGACTGAAAGCTTTCTTTTTCTTCTTAACGTCTGCTCTATTTATTATAGCTTTTTCACTGCACTCACCATTTTCACTCTTGGTCTTAGGGAATATATGAAGATTCCCCAAACCCTGGACGAGCAATGTTGAAGCTTCGAATAGTCTTTCTAAATATGAAGGCTCTTTTCTTCAATCACATGTGCCTTCCACAACTTGCCAACTCCCATATGGAACCAGCTACGACTGAGTCTACTGTCACAAAAATTTATTGTTGTAAGAGTAAGTGTAGAAATGCTCTTAAACTGGAAGCAGCAATACACACAGGCTAGTATAAGTGGATATTCTATACTATCATAGTTTTTCTATGAGTTTTGAATTTCTTTCTCACTTTTATATTTCTTCAAACATGAGACTGCAAAAGGGCTGTAAAGAGGCGAGGATCAGCAATTGCCAAAAATTTTAAGCCAAGAAAAGTATATTGTTTGAAATATCCATATAATGGAAGGAAAAGTGGTATTTTAGCTTGAATTATCTGTGTAACAGATTCTGCTGTCCAGTTCGTGGAATATGTGTTGACACAGCTTATGTTGCAAGCTTATCTTCACCACTCATCCTTTTTTAAAAGAAGTTCAGCATTACAAATATACTTTTTCTTTATTTCTTCTCAGATCATGTTACCACATAGTTACCAATTTGCTGAAGAAGTAGTTTCCAAAGAATCCTGACTTGCAGAGCACACATTTCCTTAGTTCAAGGTTGTACACATTCTGAAGTAAAAATAAAATCCTTTTCAGTGGTTGAACTCAGTGGGGCTGAGTTTACTGTTCGGGGAATATTTTAACAGCCATTTCTTGATGAACATAAACCACCTCTTTCTTATTGTTTTTATATAATTTGGCGAGGAAGACAGAAGCTTATTCCTCAGCTTCGTCTACTGTTCAAAGTGACTTAAACAAAAACAATTCAAAGAAGCCGTAGGGTACTGCTGTTGAAAAATTCCGTCTGTAAATGTTGTTATTTTTAAAATTATGTATATAGAATTCATTGGAATGAGGTATTACAGTAATATTTTCTTGTTAAAATTTATCAGTAATGAGTCAATTATAATGGCCAGTTATGATTTAAAATGGATCACTGATTCCTTTTTCAACATATGCTATTTGTCAAGGGTAGCAGCGTATCTGTGGTACTTAAGCACACAGTCTCTGAAGACAGACAATGGATTGAATCCAGTCTCTGAGGTTTCCTACTTGTGGCCTTGGGTGCTTCTTTGAGTTCTCCTTTTTCTAAGCCTTGACTTCCTCCATAGTAAAATAGGGATAATAATTCCACTTATCTTAGAGTCAGTACTCTGTAAGTTTCATCTCTTATTATTTATTGTTAGGAAGACATTAGCTATACGGAAGGAAATGATAATATCTTTCAACATTCTTTGTGACCTTTATCTATGTCTGCTGATTTAATGCATTGCTCTGCACCAAAACATATAACGTATTTTTACCTTACTAATCTGAGCACACACTTAAATATACAACTAGTGCTTATTCTCCCAGGTAATCAGTGGACAGTAATGATTATCCAACAATGAGACAATATGATTAATTATCTGACATGAGATTTGACTTGGAACGCCAGTAGCATTTTTTAATGTATTGTTTAATACACTTTATTTTCTAGAGCAGTTTTAAATTCACAGAAAAATTGAGTAGAAAGTACAGAGTTCCTATAAACCCCTCCCACACATAGCTTCACCACAAATAGCATTTTTATTGAAAGTTTAATTATAGGCTGAGCGTTGCTTGTTTTTATGTAATCCATCATCTATTTCTTGTTTTTTAAATTTTCTACCATTAATAGATGTTATTAGATAAAAACACAAAAAATAATTATAGTATTGAATTTGAGGAATAGATTCAGCGGTCTGAGTACTTCAGAGCAGTAGGAGATATTCATCAAATCTAAAGAAAATCTGGATCATTAAAAAAAGTAGTTTTTAATTTCTGTATATATTGATGATACTCTATCAATGTGTCTGTGAACATAACTGAAAATTTTGCATCAGATGATATAATATCTTTTTCTATAATCTTTGAGTTCTGGGATAAGTTAGAATATAAAATGTGACTGATTATAAAACAACTTTAATTTTTCATGGAAAAAGTGAATCAGCAACTCTTGTAGAACTCATTTGAATGAAGGGGAACTACGCTACAAATGAGAAAAGAAAAACACTGACTGGCTATACAAACATATTTATATATTAACACACACAACATTCTCAATTAATCAAGGCATCTCTTCTGTCCCACTGGGCATTCCTCCCAGGACAAGCTCTTGCCTCTTAGACCATCAGTGATTTCTACAGATTTCATGAGATGGAAAGGGCTAAAACTTAAACCCAGCCCCTCCCTTTCACTTCTAAAAGCACAGCTCAACTTCCAGTTCTTTGCTCTGTAACAAATGCCATGCACTCTTTTTTCCCTTGGGGTCATATTTCTCTTGACCGGTAGGGCCAACTCTTCCTGTCTACCTCCTGCCTTAACTTCTATCCAACAACTTGAGACTCTTGGCAGCATTAGTCTTAGTGCCAGTGTTTTGGAACATTAGCACCCAAACCCTCGTGAAATTTGGCCTGAATCAGTCAGTGGATAAGAAGATGGATTTCACATTTAGAACCAGCACAACCATTGGTTACAAATATTTTCCAGAGTGAGGCTATTTCAAAAGAATGTTTGAGAATTCTCAAGTAGAATTCTTTAATTGTTTTCTTTCCCTTTTATGGCTTTGGCAGGGAGAATACATTTTTTTTTTAAAAAGTATGTATATGTATACATAACTTTCTAATTTTATTGTTTTGAGTTCCTTGAGTGTGACCTGTATGACTCTAGCTTTTGTGCATTAATTGTGACTTCTCTTGTGGGGCTAATATATGGTTATCTGTCTGTGTGTGTCTGTGTGTGTCTGTATGCATAACATTGTTCCAGAAAAGAGAAAAAACAATTTATTTTCACATAGAACATTCTTGTGTATATGTGTGCAGGGGCACACACATGTAATTTATAATTGTGTGGTCATTATGGTGAACAAGCAGGACTTTAGAGTGAAGCCAGAGAGCAAATTTATTCTTTCCTCCCACTCCATTATTTCTTTAAATCTCTTCTATCAGCCATTTTTCTTTTGTCCCTTGGATTTTCATTCACATGACTTTTCTGATTATTCACAGATACCAAAAAATTCCCTAGTCACTTTGAGATAAAAAGTCTCACTTCAGTAACTATGGGATCCAGCCAAGTGTAAAAATCATTGCTGCAAATTCTTCCCAAATGGAAGCTTCTCTCTTCTACCAGTTTGCTCTGCTTCAGACCCGAAGCCCGTAGTAGGATGAGAAGGGCATATCCTTTCCTTAATTTTCCCCATGGGCCCTTTGACCCTCTTATCACTCACAAAGACGAGTAGGAAGGAATGGGGAAGAGAAAAGAGAGGTAAGAAGCAGGCCATGTCCTACTGTTTGACATTTACATGACCGAGTGCGAGATTATTCCAGCTGTGCACAGTTTAAAGCTCTCTCCAGTGGTTATTTTCATGGATTTCATGCATATTTCCCTGCTTGGCCCTCTGACCTCAGCTCCTTCAACTCAGACCTTGCCTCTCATTCTGCTGGCTGCTTATGGCTGCACTGTAGCATCTTCAACAGAAGGTTCATCTCCCGCTTCTTTCCTCCGAAAATGTCTCACTTTTGCAGAATCACTTTTGGGCAGAATTTCTCATAACTGGACAAGCTAGTGTATCTGCACAGGTTGCACATCTCGGTGCTGGAGGATAGACAACTTTAACTGCACTCATGAAGAGTATGGATTCTCCGTAAGCTTTCCTTCCAGAGGCCACTGTAGTTAGTCTCTTGTTTGTAGACTGTTATTTAAGCATAGGGCATCAGTTCTCAGTGTCGCCTAAGCTTTGGGGAACATATATCACGCACTCTCCAACAGGTCTTATTGAAGCTCCTTTAAAAAGCTAAGGATGGGGGCCGGCCCCGTGCAGCAAAGGTTAAATGCACATGTTCCGCTTTGGTGGCCCGGGTTCGCCAGTTCGGATCCCGGGTGCGGACATGGCACCGCTTGGCGCACCACGCTGTGGTAGGTGTCCCACATATAAAGTAGAGGAAGATGGGCACGGATGTTAGCTGAGGGCCAGTCTTCCTCAGCAAAAAGAGGAGGATTGGCAGCAGTTAGCTCAGGGGTAATCTTCCTCAAAAAAAAAAAAAAATTAAAAAAAGCTAAGGGTGAGATGAAAGCAATCCTGACAATTTTTTTGAAGAAATAGTATGATTTCCAACTCATAACCTTTCAACTTTAATGTGTTTTCACATTTGAGAGCTGTAAAGCAGATTGCCATCAAGGTGATCTTCTTCGAGCCCTCTATGGGCAGTCTAGCATCTTACTTTGGATTGTGGGGAATAATTCACTCTTGGAGCTTCAGTGGAAATTGAGATAGAAAGTTTCCCATTTAAATATTCTGTTGTAATAGTGTCATTCACTTCTTTTACTCTCTTATTTGTTTTTTCTACTCCATCTGTTAATTTCTAAAAGAGTCTTTGACTTTGCCCATAATTTTGTCGTTTTCTTATTATTTCTATTAGTTGTGCTATAATCTACATTTGGAAGTCATATTGTTGAGTACATATGAGTTTATGATCATCACATGTACTTGGCATAACTTCAACATTTTAAAAATCACTATGAAACGTTCCTCTTTTGACACTTTAAGTTTTCTCCTCAAATATTTTTTCTAGCTTTGTTGAGGTATGATTGATAAATAAAAAATTATGAATATTTAGGGTATACAATGTGGTGTTTTGACATAAGTATAGCTTAGATAATGATTATCACAATCAAGATAATTAACATATCCACCATCTCACATAGTTATCATTTGTGTGTGTGTGTGTGCATGATGAGAACACAAGATTACTCTCAGCGAATTTCAAGTGTATGATAGATTATTATTAACTATAGTTACCATGGTGTACATTAGATCTCTAGAACTTATTAATCTTATAACTGAAAATTTTTACCCTTTGGCCAACCTCTCCCCATTTCCCCCACTCCCCAGCCACTGTCAACCACCATTCTACTCGTTGTTTTTCTATGTCCATCTTTTTTGCTTCTACATATAAGTGTATCGTGTAATATTTGTCTTTGTTGTGTCTTGCTTATTTAACTTAGCATAATGTCTTCCAAATATCTATACACTGTTGTAAATGGCAGGATTTCCTTCTTTTTTAAGGTTGAATAATATTTATGCATAAATTTCTTTATCCATTCATCAATTGATGGACACTTAGGTTGTTTCCATATCTTGGCTATTGTGCATAATACTGCAATGAACTTAGAAATGCAAGTGTCTCTTTGAGATACTGATTTCATTTCCTTTGGATGTATATCCAGAAGTGAAATTACCAGATCATATGGTAGTTCTATTTTTAATTTTTTTGAGGCACTTCATACTGTTTTCCATAGTAACTGCACCAATTTACATTCCCACCAACAGTGCACAAGAGTTCCCTTTTCTCTATATCCTCACCAACGCTTGTTATTGCTTGTCTTTCTTATAATAGCCGTCCTAACAAGAGTGAGGTAATATCTCATTGTGATTTTGATTTCTATTTCCCTGAAGATTGGTGATATTAAGCACTTTTTCAAATATCTGTTGACCATTTGTGTGTCTTCATTGGAGAAATATTTATTCAAGTCTTTTGCCCATTTTTGAATTGTGTTATTTGTTTTTCTGCTATTGAGTATATGAGTTTTCATAGGTTTTGGATACTAACCCCTCATCAGATGGATAGTTTGCAAACGTTTTCTCCTATTTTGTAGGTCGTCGTTTCATTTTGTTGATCATTTCCCTTGGTGTGCAGAGCTTTTTAGTTTGGTGTTCTACCATTTGTCTGTTTTTGCTTTTGTTGCCTGTGATTTTGGTGTAATATCCAAAAATTTGTTGCCAAGACCAATGTCAGGGAGCTTTTTCCCTATAATTTCTTCTAGGAGTTTTGCAGTTTCAAGTCTTACTTTAAGTCTTTAATCCATTTTGAGTTGATTTTTGTGTATGATGTAAGATAAGGGTCCAATTTCATCTTTTGTATGTGGCAAATGCAGTTTTCCCAACACCTATTATTGATGAAGCTTGCCTTTTCCTTTGTATTTTTGGCACCCTTGTCCAAGATTAGTTGACTATAGATGTGTGGATTTATTTCTGGGTCCTCCATTCTATTCCATTGGTGCATGAATCTATTTTTATGCCAGTATCATACTCTTTTGATTAGTCCTAGCTTTGTAATTTAGTGTGAAATCAGGAAGTGTTATTTCTCTAGCTTTGATCTTTATATCTTACACATAGACTATTCTTTTGTATTTGCTTAGTACCTTATCATCAACTTGAAAGCAATAAAGGCAGCCACAAAGAAATACAGTGGAAAAACACTTCTCCAACTACTGCTTTGTCAATTCCAAGTAAGAATGTTGTGTTCTCTTCCTCTTTCAGCTATGCTTATTTTATCCTATTAAAGGAAGAAAGTTAATTTGTATCAAAGGAAATATTAAAAAAGTTAGAGGAAGACTTACCAAAATTATGTGATTTCAAAAAGGAACCATCATCCTTTTAGGTAAAGGTTTCCAATCCTTCTTTCCTTTCCTGGAACGTGTCACTGAATCATAGAGTGGTATATCTGAAAGATGTCACAACACCCCAATGGTACAAATGCACCTCCTCTAGTTTTCTCCTCATAACATTAAGTGCCCCCAAGAACAAAATGGAGTCAGAAAAAAATAGAAAGATAGCAACATGAGAAAAGGATATACTTTTCTTGCTTTATATAAATATGGTAATATTATTATTGTGGCACTTTAATGAGACTGCATGTTAAGTAAAGAAAGTTTTAACTTTCGTGCTAGGATATTTTGTTGTGATAGCCCATAAAAATAAAATATTGTTTTCTTGCTTTTGCATAGTTATTCCCACTACTATTGATATTATATGTACTTGTATTTTCTTTCTACCATTGTCATCAAAAATGGTAATCATATAACCTCCATATAACCATTTCTGTACATAATCACATGCTACAACTTTGTTAGTTCTTTTAGTAAATGTCTCATCTTTTTAATTAAACCCCAAGTTCTGTGAAGCAGAAACCCTGCCTTGTGTGATGCTTGCTTTGTAAAAATTTGGAGGAGGGACCAGCCCTGTGGCCAAGTGGTTAGATTCATGCATTCCACTTCGGCAGCCCAGGGTTCGCAGGTTTGTATCCTGGGTGTGGATCTACACACCACCTATCAAGCCATGCTGCTATGGCATCCCACATAGAAGAACTAGAATGACTTACAACTAGGATATACAGCTTTGTACTGGGGCTTGGGGGAGAAAAAAGCAAAACAAAGAGGAAGATTGACAACAGATGTTAACTCCAGGGCCAATCTTCCTCACCCAAAAAAAGCATACATTTAACAAAAATTTGGAAGAAAACAGTTGAGTGCATCATTCTTTCATAAAAGTATTATGGGAAAAAATATTATAATTTAATTAAAACAATATTAACTTAGAGTTACTACAGTGGAACTCAACCTTCAAATAGTGCTACTTGGTGAACTTGAGTTAGCTCTGAGTTTATGCAAAGAACCTCCTTCTCTAGATCTTAGTTTACTCATTTTAAAATGGGATGATTTGGTCAGATTATCTGTAAAGTTTCCTCGTTTTTAAAATTATATTACTTTTCAAAAATAAAGTCTACTTCAGAAGAAAAAGAATTCAAATTTACTCAAATACAAAAAAAGGGGCCAAGTTAAAGCATCACTTCAAGTCTTATTCATAAAAAGCTCTAATAAATCTATCTTTGTTTTGATACTTGAGTGCGTTTTCCATATGTTTGAATTTGCTGTGTACATATTAGATCATAAAATGATTCATCCCTTGGAAAATTCAGTGCCTTAGGGTATTTTCTTGGTAATGTGCCTATTAAAATTTGACTCAATAATATATGTCAAGGAAACTCTTTCATAATATGATTTTTAAATTTTAAATAATTAATGTTGGACGAACACAACAAAAAGCACTTAGAAATAAATCACATTTTGACCACTTTTAAGAAATACTCTTAAATCAACTTCAGACATGAGTCCTTATAGCTTAGCTTCCAAAATAATAAGCACTTTATCAAATCTTTATCTTCATAATAAGTACTCTTCTAAGAATTATTGGTCTCTAACAACATTTTCAAAGAGCTAACAGACAGGCTATTAAAATGCAACCTCTGGCAAATGTACTCAGAATATAAAACCAACACAAATTATCACAGTTCATTTGCATCCATTTGAACAATGCATTTATTTTATTTTACAAATAACTGATAGACAGATTAGCGGAAATAATACCCAACCTCTCATGATTTGAAGAAAAGGGAAGCATAACTTCAATCTGAGAGGGAAATATTTCCCAAAGAGTGTTAATATCTAACATTTTGTGCTATCAAAAGACCTATAATTTTATTTTACATTCTTATTTGTCATTTATTTGGAGTTTATTCAAGGATTCTTTGAAAAAAACCTGCTTGCATATTTGGACCTTTAAATATATTTAAGTTATGTTTGAAGTGATATTTGTGGAAAATACCTCCTGTTTTAGACAGATTTCAGGTCAGGGAAGGTCTTCCTAGGGGAAGACCTGTGAACAGGAGCTCAAACGAACTGACGGATTATCCATGTGGACATCCACTGGGAGAAGAGCATTCTTGACCTCTGCATGGAAAAAAGGTGTGAAAAGACTCTGAAGTGGGTCTATTTCAGGTAAATTCAAGTAACAGCAAAGAGAACAATGAAGCAGGGGCAGAGGAACAAAGGAGAAATTTGGAGAAGTAGCCAGAGGCTATATTTTTAAAGTTTTAGGGTCATGGTTAGATTTGGTTTTAAGAGCAATGAGAGGCCACTGGTGAGCTTTAAGCAAAAGAGCGACATAGTGCTTTAAAAAGCCCCTCTTTGCTGCTGTAGGGGATCAAGGGTAAGAGCAGGGAGAAATATTAGGGTCAAGCACCCGTGAAACATATTTGTGTCAGTTCAGGTCTTCTGAGAAGCAAATGCCAAGAGGGATTAGATGTTGCAAGATATATCTAAATAACTGTGAAAAACTAAAGGAGAGGGAGTGGATGTAGGCAGGGAGAGCCTTCAGACAGCAATGCATGCTAATGTGATATCTATGAAAGGAGATCGAAGATCTGATGGCCTCAGACTATGGCATGGGTCTGAGACGGTATTGGCTGGACCAATGGGAATTCCCCAGTAAAAGTTGCCCTTTAGAGGAATCTTATGTCAGGCAGGAACAACCCTGTTCTAGTCCCCCCTCTCCTGCTCCTGAGCCAGTCATTGGGAGTGCCTGGGCGAAGAGTGGTCCTGTAGATAGAAAAGTGTGGCAGCTGGAGGCTGTCATCACTATGCTCCTTGAAAGGAGATCTGATTGATCATCTTCTTGGCCAGCGCAATGTGGGTGTTTTGGACTAGAGTGGTAGTAGCAGAGGTTAGAGCTCTAATATATTTTGAGAAGAGAAACAACAATATGCTCTAAACGATAGAATGTGAGGTGTGAGAAATTTTTGGCCTGAGATCCTGGATGAATAGTTATGACAATTCCTGAAATGGAAAAGATTTGAAAGGAATGGATTGCAAAGACAGGGTAGGAGTGGAGGGGTGAGGGAAGCAAACTGTCTTGAACATGTTAAACCCAAGATGATTATTAAGCACCTAAGTGGATATTTTACAAGAGGCAATTGGATACATCTTGTTGGGCGAATGTTGGGCTGTGGGTATTAATTTAGGAGCCATGGGTGGATAGATGGCTTATATAACAGAAAAGCTAACTAGGAGATGAGTAGAGTTGGAGAAGAAAAGAGAGTAATTCATGAGCCCTAGGTACTTTACAACATCTAGAAACTGGAATAAGAAAAAGGATTTAGCAATATAGTACAAGTAACCAGACTGGAGGAATAAGTAGTATGTATAAAAACTGAGAATCTGACTCAGAAATCAAGCCATGCAAATGAAAAGGAGGGGACAAATTTAGCAAGTAAAGAAAGGACTTCAAGAAGGAGGAATCATCAACTATTCAAATACTGTTCAAATACTGATGAGAGGTTAAAAGGATGAAACCTCAAATGAATCATTGGATGTGGCAGCGTAGAGGTCAGTGGTGACATTGACAAAAGTGGTTTCAGTGGACTGTTGTATGAAAGCCTCGTTGGTGAGAATGTAAGAGAGATTGAGAAGAAGGAAGTGGAGACAGTGAGCACTGAAACTGTTTTGAAGAAATCTTCTGTAACAGGAAACAAGAAATGGGAATTGTGATTGTCCTGCCCATGGAGAGGTTTTTGTTTTAGGATGAGTGATACTTCAGCATATTTCGATGCTTATAGAAATGATCTACCAGAGGGAGCAAAATTTATGATCCAGGAGAAAAAGGGGAAAACTCCCTGAGCAAATTCTTGATTAGATGAAAGGGGATGGGATCTAGAACATAAGTGAGAGAGTTTGGCTTTAGACACAACCAAAGGAGTTCATCTATTTTAAGCAGAGTGTACAGGTCAGAGGCAGTGAAATTTGGCTTATTTGGTAGTGGCAATTTGTTGAAGCTTTTTCTGATTATTTTTGAATTTCTCAGTGACATAAGGAGCAAGGTCATTGTTAGGGAAAGAGCTGTGGAGTAGGTGTGCTGGAGGTTTGAGGAGAGAAGATATGGAAGTCATTTAGGAGGGAGAGACAGCAAATTGAATAAATAAATGTGATAATATTGGAGAGCAGTCCTGAGTGCCCACTTGAAGTTTATTTCCTCACATTTAATGTGAGACCAGTCAGCACATTTAGTGTTTTTTCTACTCATTTCCAATTCATTGGGCATGGACAAGCACTAGACATAGGTTGTATTTAATTATTGTTGTGGTTTTGCTAGGCAGTTATGACATAGGAAAAGGGCAAGGGAATTGAGAGTAAATATAAGGCAGTGATTATAATAATGATGGATATGAGATTGAAGCTGACTTGTGAAACAACTGAGAGTGTGAGGGTTAGGATAAATGGAATATGATTTTGTGGCTTCAAAATATGTAGAATTGGGGTGGGGGGACCAAAAAAGTGAAATACATAGTAAGAAAATGCTGTTCAAGGAGTGGGTTTCTTCATATTAAGATTATGGAGGAGATAGAGCGAGTCTGCGGTATGCAGAAAGTCTAGGATATTATCGTTGAAGATAAAGTAGAAGGCTAGGTTAGTGGAACAGAAGGGGACAAACAACTGAGAGTCCTAAATATTGGTAAGATGGTCTACGTGGATGGAGCAATCACCAAGAATAGCAATGATGAAAGAAACATCAAACCAAAGGCTAAAATTATCTATGATGAAGAGGATGGTAAATGGCTAAGGAATGTGACAGGAGGTTTAGTCTCGTGTCATGAGCTTTGAAGGAATTGGAGCTTTTAGGCAGGAATGAGGGTAAATGGTCTTGAGATGGCTCAGCAGTACATGAGAGAGGGAAAAGCAATCATCAGTTGGGGGTGTATTAGTTTCCCAGGAGTACCGTAGCAAATTAACACAAACTTCGTGGCTTAAAACAACAGAGATTCTCTCACAATTCTTGAGGCCAGAATCTGAAATCAGTATTACTGGGCCAAAATCAGGGTGTTAAGGGCATACCCCCTCCAGCGGCTCAGAGAAGAATCTGTTCCTTGCCTCTTCCAGTTTCTGGTGACTTTCAGAATTCCTTGGCTTGTGGCCACATCTCTCTAATCTTTCAGGCCAACATTCAAATCTGTCTCTGCTCCCTCTTGATATTTTCTTCTCCTCTGTATGTGGGAAAATCTCCATTTCCCTCTTGAAAGGATACATGTCTGGGCCAGCCCAGTGGCATAGTAGTTAAGTTTACGCACTCCACTTCAGTGCGCTGGGGTTTGCCAGTTATGATCCTGGGTGCAGACCTATGCACCACTATCAAGCCATGCTGTGGCAGGCGTCCCACATATAAAATAGAAGAAGATGGCCACAGATGTTAGCTCAGATCATGTGTATAAGAAGGCAGTTGTGTGGTTTGACCCTCCTCCAGTGTGTAAGAAGGGAGGATTCAGACTCTTATCAGCTGCTACAGGTGTGAGCACAGTGGAAGAATGAAGATGGGGTTTGAAAGCTGTCAGGAGTCAAACAACCAAGAATCTGACTCCTTATTATACCATATTAGGTAATACTCATATGTTCTGGGGAGTAGGATATAAATATGGTGGTGGGGGGGGGGATATCTTTCAGCCTACCACAGGGACCTTTGGAATGTAAATGATGTCTCTAGTGGCAACTTAGACTCAGGTACAATCAGAAATTGAGGGAAAATTCTCAGAAAGTTAATGCTATAGGGGATTTTTAACTAGTTGGTCAAGTGAGCTGAAACCTATTTGCCTATTCTGTTGGTTTTGTTCACTGCTTTGTTCCCAACTTTTTCAACAGTTCCTGGAATGTAGTAGGCAGTCAATATTCATAAATATTTTCTGAATGAATGAATGAATGAAAAGTAGATGTCGTTTCCAACAAACATAAATACATAAATCATTGGAAAAGAACAGCGGAAGATTGAACTTAAAATTTAGGCATCTTCACAAAGTACATACACATTATTACTTTTTAAATGTTGTGCAGTGGAGGGAAGAGAGAAAGAGAAAGTTTGGAGCTGGCATATCACTTTGTGGAATTGGTTTGATATGCTCGCCCATATATTGACCCGAATGGATGAACAATGCTGAATTCACTCTGATGACAGATCGAGAATTCTGGAGCTGGACGTCTTGCCTCCCATCTGATGTAGCTGTGTATGTCTTGCCATTTCTGGCCCCACGTCTCCACTAAGATGGTCTTCTGGTCAACCACTCTGTTGGGGGGCACTGCTCTGGCTTCCTAAACACCCTGAAGATGTAATAGATATGTCTTACCAAAGAAGCGTCTCCGCAGGTGCAGTGCAGAAAGAGAAACTTACTTAAAAACGCAATTAATAAGACATTAACTGAAAGACACACACATACAGAAAGAGAGACACACAGAGAACAGAGAGACTTGAGATCCAGTATCACAGAGGCTCTAGCTGTTGGGTATTGGATCCCTGGAAGGTGAGGAGGAGAGAGAGAAGATTAATCATAACAATAAAGCAAAACCAAAGATATGTCTTGTACATTCTCCTTTTATCCTCTAGAGATCCACTGCAAAATATAGCCCCTCTTCACATTTTTACCCACTAGGTACCCATTTACCAAGTGACACATTTCCAAGGTGTCCTTTTCAGAAATGTCTAGGGAACGAGGCCTCAATTGCCCTTGCCAAGCTTTCTAACCAGTCCTATACCCTGTAAGATGGCCCTTCTTGAATTCTTCTTATTCAACAGATATTAAACAAAGAAGTAGGCTAGTCAAGAAACACATCATCTCGGATATCCTTCCCCAAACAACTAGAGAAATCAGCACTTTCTTTCATCATAAAGGATGGTTACATTGTCAGTGAGAATGTGTCTACTACCTCTGTCTTGTTCTTTCACGTTGCATTTCATGATACCGCTATTTGACGCCTCAGAATCTGATGAAAGGAAAAAGGCTGAAATCAGAGAAATTTGCATAGAGGTTTCAGTTTTAGTGCCTGACATGAAAGGCTTCGATGCTTATTTTTTTGTTCTCCGGTCAGGGGACAACTGTCTTTCTCACGTGAATGCCTTAGCCAGCAGGACAGGCCCCTGTGCTCAGCCAGAGTGGCTGGGGAAAAATCTACTCTGAGGTTGTTCATGGACTCAGAATCCTTCAGCATCCTTCAAAGCCTCAGTTGTCTATCTTTGGTCCTGCTCTGCCCTCTTTATCTGTTCACCATGATTCTGGAATTTGGGTTGCATTATTGGCTTTCCCTTTTCATTTTGCCTGGCTCTGAGCTTTCCATTTGTGACAGCTTGGAGTTGTCTGAGCCACAGCACTGGGTCTCAAATCCTAATCCCGTTATATGCCTGGCACTGTGAATGCATGGGGTGATTTGAGGACAAAATTTCTCTGGAACTATGGATTCCAGGAAGCAGTCACGAGGTAAATGATCCTGCACAGGCTTCTTCAGAGAAAGAATAAGATCGATCTAGCTGCATGCATCTGAGAGAGGTAACAGTCCCTGCCGTGTTATCCTTTGTTGGCAATGCTTTAGTATTGTGTAGTAAAACAGAGTCCCTCCAAATGGCCATTTCCCAATATAAAATGTCCTGTTTTCCCTGGTCTTCTAAAGTACTTTGACCACTGGTCATGGACAAGGATTTTGGCTATTCTATTTTCAAACAGTGGTGTTTTAGGTCTAACTATCAATTTAATGGCGCCAATGATCATCAAAACAAAGAAAATTACACAGTAAGTCTGTCTTTCTTTCATAAAGGGAATAATTTACATTTCATTGTGGTACTGAGCACAGACTTTTTTCCAGTACTTCCATAACCATCCTTCACACAAGAGGGTGAACCAAGAATGCAAAGGGCATTTTATTTTCAATGTCTTCGCTTCAACTATGGAAACACTTTCTATAGCATCACTTTTATCATTCAAACAGTATAGTACAGAATGAACCAAATAGAAAACAGTAGCTTTCTAGAAAGAGAAAGAAAGAGTAAGACTCATGATGATGATGAATGATGTGCATATCAAAAAGGAGTAGACACACGAGTACACAGGAGAGGAAAAACTTCTATCTCAGGTCTACATGAAGCTTTCATTTGGTGGATTTTAAAGTGCTTTAAAATAATACTTTTATGGAATAAAGAGAAAGGTAGCATGAATGGAAAAATACGTTCATTAAAAGAAAGGAAATAAAATGTCACTTGATTCAATTGGATATTTTAAGGGGAAAATTATATGGTTAAATTGTACCAGTGAAAGTTTGGTTTAAAATTCCGTTACCTAAGATGGATGTACATTTGCAGAGTCCTAAACTATGAGGTAGAAAAAACACCTAATTGGATCAAAAGGAATGAATACATATATTGTTGTCATTAGTTGTGGGATGCCTTTTGACCTGGGAAGGAATTAAACTTGATTGAAAACAAGAGCTTTATAAGAAGATGTTAAAGACTATAAATTTAAAGTTTGGATAAGCAGAATGAAACCATTTAACTCAACTATTTTAATATCTGTGTGCAATTATCATTGATTTCCTAAAATTAAAATTCTTGAATACTCATTTGAATTTTCTTGGTTCTTACTAAACTTGGTACCTTGATTACTTGCCATGCATCTAGATCTATCCATGTCTATGTCTGTATCTCTATCTATCTACCTACCTATTATCTATCTATCCATCCATCCATCCATCCAATTACCTACCTATTTATCAATCTATAAGATCAATTGATGCTTTTAAATTACTGAAGACAACAAAAGGGTAACCTCTATAAATTCTTTCAGTTTCTTTCCTTTCCACTGTAAAATTGATATCGACCCTGATATCAGTTTCCCCACACTAAACCCAGCATATATGGGGTTAAAACCAAAACACTCATTACCTGCTTACTCTCTGGCTTCCTGGCTCCAGAATCCACTATCCTCCCTGGAGACAGACACCATCAAGGACAAGCACCTGGACTATCTCCTCCCCACAAAGAGATACAGACTGGTGGGAAAGCTTCTGACCAGCAAGGTCATGAGCTCCCTCCTCTCTGCAAGTGTCTCAAGGCCAAAGACAGGCTGGTGGGAAAGCTCCGACCAGCAAGGCCATATGCTCCCCCACCCCTACCTAAAGCCCCAAATAAAAACCCTTCCTTTTAGTTTTTCGAGGAGTTTGGGATTTCAGCATTAGCTGCCCTCTCTCCTTGCTCAGCGCTGTGCAAAAATAAAGTTCCTACTTTCTTCCATCACCCCCGGTGTCAGAGATTGGCTTGCTGCACAACGGGTGAGCGAACTCACTTCAGGTTCGGTAACAAATTGTTTGCTTGCTTTGAAAATGCTCTCTATTTACCCATCTTAGATGAAGAGATGTTGACCCTACATTTCAAGAGTAATTCTTTCATCTATGGCTTCCAATCCTTCCCCTTTCACCACTTTAGCAACTTTGTGTAATTAATTGTCTCCTCCATCTTTTGCACCTCATCTTTTTCCCCTCCTCAACTGGCTCCTTTCTTTTCGTCTTTAAGCTTGTTCAGGCCTTCAGATCCAAAAATTGCTACAACCGTCTCTCTTTTTTGCCTCACCACAAACTTCTTGATAAAGCAGTCTGCACTGCCTCCCCTCCCTCACGCGCTAGTCCCAGAGGAGGCACATGCGGTCTGGCTTACCCGCATCTAGTTTCCCGGAACCAGTGGCCTGTGCTCTATCCTCATCCTAGATCTGTGGCTTAGAACATGGCCTCGGAGGCTGACCGCTTGGACTGTGATTCTGGCTCCAACACATATAATCTAGCTGTACTTGGGCAATTTATTTAATCTCTCTTCTTGCATTTGTTTCTTCAACCATAAAATGGTAATTCTAACTTTATGTATATCCCAGAGGAATTATGATTTTGACATGTGTTCATAAGTGTAAAGAGCATGGTCTTGGAATAGCATTATATAAGGGATGTTTTCTCTTTTTATTTAATTTTTCTTGTTGCTATCATCCATTCTTTGTTGCAGCTTCTCTTTTGGCCTCTGTGATACCATAATATTATGTTTCATTCCTTGCCTCTCTTATTACTTCCCTTTCTCATTCACAGATTCCTTGTTCTCACATTTTTGCTTGTGTCTGGTGTTTTTTTTTTTTATTATTATTTTATTGCAGTAACATTGGATTATAACATTATATAGCTTTCAGATGTCCATCATAATATATTTCTAATTCTGTGTCAATTACATCATGTTCACCACCCAAAAACTAATTATAGTCCATCCCCTCACATGTGTGCCTAATCACCCCTTTTGCCCTCCCCTCTTCCCCTATGGTAACCACCAATCCAATCTCTGTTGCTATGTGTTTGTTCTTGTTTTTATCTTCCACTTATGAGTGAGATCATACAATATTGGACTTTCTCCCTCTGAATTATTTCACTGAGCATAATGCCCTCAAGTTCCACCCATGTTGTCACAAATGGCTGGATTTCATTATTCCTTATGGCTGAGTAGTAGTCCATAGTGTATAAATATCACATCTTCTTTATCCATTCGTCCCTTGATGGGCACCTAGGTTGCTTCCAAGTCTTGGCTGTTGTGAATAATGCTGCGATGAATATAGGGGTGCATGTATCTTTATGTATTTGTGTTTTCAGGTTCTTTGGATAAATATCCAGCAGTGGAATAGCTGGATCATATGGTAGATCTATTCTTAATTTTCCGAGGATACTCCATACTGTTTTCCATAGTGGCTGCACCAGTTTGCATTCTCACCCTCAGTGTATGAGGATTCCCTTCTCTCCACATCCTCTCCAACACTTGTAGTTTCCTCTCTCTGGTACTTTAAGGAACCAACTATGGTTTTTCCTCACTCAACTATGACTGCTTTTCCTCACTCAACTATGACTACAGCTATATTGGTGACATCCTCACACAAGAGTTCCCAGTCACAATGGCCAGCAGGAACTCAACCCAGTGATCTCCTTTCTTCCTTGAAGTTGCCTTCTGGACATTTCTACCCGAATATTGGAACCAACAGGACTCTACCTTCAACATGACTTTAATTAATCCCATCCTTTCCCCCAAGGCTTCTAGCTTCTGTTTTACCACTTGTGTCTCCTCTATTTAAAGCAAACAAACAAACAAACTGTTAGAGTTATTTCACCTAAAATACAGCAAATTATTATTATTTTCAAATTTGTAAGAAGTATTCCTGTAATCTTAAAGGCACAATGCTAAACTCAAAATTATATGAGAATCTTGTTAAAAGTACAGACCCCACTTATGATTAACGAAACCTGAATCTTTGGAATTTTGGGAATCTACGTTTTGTCAATTTTTTCAAGTGATTCTTATAGACCCCAAGCGAAGAATCATAACCCTAGATAGCAGATAGGATAATTCTGATCAAGAGTGTATCTACATATAATCGTGAATAAATAATCTGGTTTTATGGCTCAAAATTAAATGTATAAACCAAAAATAGATAAAATAAAGAGGAAAAGAAAAACTTGTTTGTATATGTTGGGAGACTCAGAGATCTCTGCCCTCAAGGATGAAAATATATGCACAAATATTATGGGTATTGAATAACTTAGGTTGGAGGGAGAGAAACATTAATAATTATCTTCTAAGTATAAAATTAATTCATGTTTAAAATTTTAAATTAATTTGAATTATGGGGAGGAACATTTTTAAACTCATTAAACCAGTGTTATTGAAATTCTAGTTAAAACTGAAGAATGAGAACAGTTCATTTTAAGCAGAATCTCACAGACATAACCAAACCAACTGCCCCAGGACCTCTGCACATGTTTTAGGTAATTTTAAATACTTGTGTTTGGGAGACAATCCTGCATGAGACTTTCATGCTTATGTATGCCATGTGAGCAGAAGTCCTGAGAGCTTTTGTTCTGGACTATGTTTTGAAGGATATTTGTATGGTCAACAGCCTTGGAAGTTAGACATAGTGTCTCTCCCTGGGATGGAGGGCAAGTTTTCTTGTGGTCCAGGAAAATTAAGATAAAGTCTCCTTTCAGGGGAAATTTAGAGCAAATTTGCTTGCAGTCCCTTACAAAATATTGGGGTCTCCTAAACTTGGGGTTCCTCAATTATGAAGAAAGTCCACTGCATGCAGCATCCCTCTGGGCCACTCCAAACGACTCCCATGGACTTGGGAGGCATGAGGAACGGGTGTGAATGTGAAGCTCATGCTGCCTGCTATGGTATGAATAATAGCTTTTTGTCTTTGACCCAGGAGTCTTATGTCTTCTACCAGCATTCATGAAACAGTAACAATGTAACTCACTAGATTGTAAATAGAGTAAAACATTAGACCCTTTATCACTGACACTGCCTCTACACTGTTGACACAAAATTGAAGAAGTGAGGCATGTAGATTTTCGTTTCTTCTCTATATTTCACATATGGGCTTTTACAATAGATTCCTAACTACTCTCTCTGTAGCGTATAATAGTTCAACAAACATTTACTGGGCTCCAATCTTCTAACAAACACTCTTTTAGGTCCTAGAAATCCCAAGATAAATAAAATATGATTCTTGAACCCAAAATGCTTCCAATGAGTAGCAGAGACAGACACATAAACATATATTTGATGCATAGTGTTTTTCCATTGCATGGAATATGTATTGTGACAGCAATATTCAAAGGGTGCTCTGTGAGCACAGAGAGGTGCACTTATCTCAGCCTGTCACAAGAGTTCAAGAGCATGTTCTTGAAGGAGCTGATCATTGAGCTTCTTGAAGGAAATGCTCAGTTTTGAAGGAAACTGAGTCTGATATATGGAGACAAGTGAAAAGATTGTTTCTGATGTAAGGCAATGTGAGCAAACAGAGAGAAACATAAAATAGCACAATATACAATGAAAGAACTAAAAACAAACCAGTGTTACTAGTTTGAGAAGCTCGTTTTACGGAGAGGTAGGAAACTGAAGCTGGAGCTTGCTTCATACACTATGCTGAGGGACTCAGTTTTATCCTTGATACCAGTTGCCTCCAGACATTTTTGATTATACATTCATTTTGGTAAAGCTTTTTTGATAGTCATCTCTAATATACCTAAATGTATTTATAAATTAATACATATTCTTTTGTCTCTCTGTATTGGTTATTAAGAATTAATTTCATTTTGTAGGGTAAAATAAAAACATGTGAACTTCCAAATGTCTTCTTCTACATCCTAATGGATTGTCTTTTTTACTCCCCTCGAGGACCGTCTTTCAGGCTGTTTACAGGTTCTAAAGAAGGGAGTAAGGTGATCAGATTTGCCTTTTCCATCACTCATTCTGCTCACAGAGTGGAGGATAGAGTTGAAGTAAATAGGATTGTTGAAAAGAAGACTCATAACCAAGGTGTTGCAATGGCCAAGAAAGAGAAGGTGAGAATCTGATTAAGAGAGCAATCATGGAGACGAAAAGGAGGAGATAGTTTCAAGAAATATTTAGGAGGTTGAATTGTGCATTTAATGGGAGTTGGGGGATGGATCCGAGAGGTGAAAGTAAAGGGTTGGGGGAAGTAAATATGTGCAAATTTTCTTTGGGTGACTAGGAAAATAGTGGTGATGTTTAATGAGACAGAATTCAGTGGATAAGCAGATTTGGGGGGTAAGAAATTGAATCATCTTTATATAGATTTACTTCTTTTCAATTGTTTCCACCTACAGTCTTCCAAAATGTGTTGTTTTTCTGCTATACAACCTGTATTCTTTTTCTTTCTTTTCTAAATTTCCTCATCTTGGCTTAACCTGTGTTCCTTGATGAATAATTGTCCTTCTCCTGAGGTCCGAGAGCCTCTTTTCCAAGTGCCTTCTTTGTTATTTATAATACATCTTTTATTCTAATTTTATAAATGATTTCTTTTCCCTAATATATTATTTTTTACTCAATACATGCTCTGTTACTCTTCAGGAACAAATGACCTCATAGTTTCAGTGGCTTACAATAAGTGAAGTTCATTTCTTGCTCATGTACTTTCATTGTATTTCATGTACTTGTATTCCAATGTACGTTTCAATTTGGGACCCAGACCAAAACAGCCATTGAAGTGCAAGCGGTTTATTTTATAGGGGATCGCAAGAGAATAGGGAAGTGAGGCAGGGAAGGAAAGAAAGAAAGCCCAAAAAGCCTTCATTTTCAAGCAAGTTGTTATGATAGATGACTGGAGTTTAATCTTCCCGTGCAAGGCGAGGATCCAGGGTTAGATATGCTCCTGAGTAATCTTACTCGAGACTCAAGGGAGTTGTGATAGTTATACACCCATTTCCATCAGCCATTGACTGAGGCTGCATTCCATGAGTGTTCATTCTCCAATATTTTCTGTCTAGAGAAAAGCTGGCCAAGATGGCTTCAGAGTCAAAGAGAGCCCTCATGTAAAAATTGCATGCACTGGCATTTACAAGTCAGAGAAGTGTGCATTGATGTGATAAGGGTAAAGAGATATGGAGAGAAACTTGTTAAATCCACCAAAGAGTAAACAAAGAAATAAACAAATAGAAAAAAATACTGGAGAGATAATTTAATAATTTTATCATTAGTTCTTTCAAAATTTAACCAACTCCGTCATCTACTTGTGATAGCTAATGTGGAAATTGCACAACATGCATTAATTGGAATCATATATTTGTAGTCACTAGAACACTCCTTATTTTCTTATATCTCTATGCTGTTCCCCCGTCTATCCCCAATTTCTCTGTATATGAAATATGACTCATTCTGTCAAGACCTACCTCAAATGATATCTCATTTATAAAGGCTTCCTAAAACTTCAGTCAGAATTAGTCGCTCCTTACAGGGCGCTCTTGGAGAATTTTACCTCTACTTTCATTTTGTCATTTCATCACATTATATTATAATTTATAATCTGTTTCTTTAAAAATTGTGAACATCCTCAAGGTATGAATTGTATCTTACTCATTTTTACTTATCCTGAAATTGTCACTCAAAAACGGTTTGCATGCACAATAAGGAAATACATAAATAGACACAATTTGATTACCTTGCAGTTAAGAAGGTTAATCTTGCTTTAGAAAAAATAAATGTGTCACGTTCTTCAATGTATTTTTGGAAATTTCTTAATAACTATGTTTTTGTGAATAGAGCGCATTATTATTATATATGTTAAGGAATTTATAATTTTTAATATGAAGTTACATATAACATCACTTATATTTCATCAAATGAGCATTATTTTCAAAGAATTATTTAAGAGAAAATTAATTTTTGAGTCTCTGATAAATATTACAGTGTCCTTGGGCAGAAAGCATTAATGAAATTAATTTTAAGGTGTCATTTCTCTAAAGACTAAGAAGATCTAAAAGCAGATGTAAGAAGAAGCTTACGGGGGCTGGCCCCGTGGCCGAGTGGTTCAGTTCGCGTGCTCCACTGCAGGCGGCCCAGTGTTTCATTGGTTCGAATCCTGGGCGCAGACATGGCACTGCTTATCAAACCACGCTACGGCAGCGCCCCACATGCCACAACTAGAATGACCCACAACGAAGAACATACAACTGTGTACTGGGGGGCTTTGGGGAGAAAAAGGAAAAAATAAAATCTTTAAAAAAAGAAAAAAGAAGAAGAAGCTTACAACTTGAGATCATCCACTTCAAATTGTAGAAGAGTTAACTATGTTATCACAGCTTTTTATATGAATAGCAAAATGATATAAATGAGGACCTTGGAATATTCGTAAAGTATAAACAAGTAACTTTCTGTTTGGTGTCTGTAATCTGTTAAAAGTTTTGGCTCTGCTCAGTGTATCTGGTGGTAAAATTCTTTTAAATTCTATATAAGTTAGAAAGCAAATCCGATGTATGCGCAACAGCATTTCCTTTGAGACGTGTTATAAGAGAAATTCCACTGACAAATCTCATGCCACACGTAAGTTACACAGAGCATTCTGAAAAGTTAGTTTTCAAAGCAGTCGGTGGGGCTACATTGTCATAATTAAAGTTCTTAGGCAGCTTTGCCAACATCCAAAGCCACCTTCAATTTTTCCTTTCATGGTAGCATCACCCACTAGTTACCCAGAGGAACTCAATGGAGGGTTTGGATGTTTTCATTGTTTTTCCAAGTTGTTCTTTTCCCTTTTGTTATGTTAAAGAGATGCAATCACCAACCACCTTGACCCAGACCGAGCCTCTCACCAGAGAGCTAGGCATAGAGCCTCTGCCTTATTTTTAAGGCTAAGATCTCTCCAGGAGGAGCTTAGGCCCTATTGCCATAACTTCCAGCGTCTGTGAAAGCGCGTTTTCCAACTGAGCCTGCGCAAGTGAATACCCACCTCTCCCTTTTGAATATTCATTCCCCATCTGAAGTAAAGGTCCCGGCTTCCCTTTTTTAGGGAATGCCATGACTTTGGAAATGATTCCTCATGGTCTCTATCTGCTGTGAGTATCCTTTACTTTGTGAGACAACTACTGCTGGGGACGAGTCTGATTTAACTCACCGGGAGGGAGCCCACTTGGGTTCGGTTAACAGTAGTACTTATCATTTATGGAAAGGAATTTCAGCCTTTCTTTTCTATGACACTGTTGGTCAAGGTTCATGGTCAAAATAGATTGCTCCCAGAATTACTACAAGTGGTCTTCGGGCAGCCGCAGAGCTGTATGGGTAGACTGACTTTATTTATTTTATGTACCGCTTTCCCCATCTTGAAGCAGAACTGCATGTACTGGTCTCGGTTTTGATGAAGGAGGTGTGGTGCCCAGATGGAGAAAAGGTGAATCTCTCTCAAAGCCAGACCTCTGAGGTTCATAAATTATTTATAAAATACTTCAGTGTCCTACCGCTGTGGTCAGGGGCAGTCTCTAATATGGAGACAAGAGCTCTTTCATCACACCCTTCCCCTCAACAGAAAAAGATTGGCATCTAACAGAGAGCTATAAGCCAAGAACAGGATACACGTGTAGCCATATGTGTGACTCTCCATTTAGAACGGGAGTCGCTTATCATTTACAGGCTTTGAGAGCTGACTGCCAATTTCACGAACTTAGGTAGTAACAGCAATGACATCTTAACTGTATCTAGTATTTTCTCCATAATATCCTGAAAATAGTTTTGATCTATTACCAGCACTTTATAGCTCTTTATAACAAATAGAAAATGGGTATGTAACTATCTTTGTGTTCCATATCAGAAAACACCACCATTTTCTTGGGTCAAAAATACATAAGTTTAAAAGTTTAGCGCCAGGCCCGCAGTCAGAATTTGCCAATAGCATTTTCAAATTTAAAAATACTGTCAGTGACTATACCATTGGCTGAGAAATGAAGACAAAGCATTCTCTGATGTCTAGCGGTGTTCTGATTCAGATATGCAGATGGATGTAAATAATCAAAGTATTATTCCAATATTCTAAAATTTCTAATAATTCTAATATTTACAAACTTAATTCCTATATAAAGAAAGTTAAATTATCTGTGTGGCCATGCCCTAGTTGTTAGGACATTTAGACTTCTCAACAGCATGTACAGGAAACAAATGAAATTATCATTTGTTGATGGAGATCTGATTCAATTGCTAAAAGATTCCACTTTCAGGCATTACCTCTCATTGCTTCATATTTAGACTCTACTTTAAAAGGTTCATTTGAGTGAAAGCATATGTGGAAAATGAATCAATAAACATATAGTTTATCGCTTAATGTTTCCAACAACCATTAAGACTTAGGTTTTATTAGCTGTACAATCTCTGCCCGAAGGAAAGCTTAAAGTTTTTTTTCTAAAAACAACCACAAAGAGTAGGAGTCCCTAGGAGGCAATGACACAATCCATTTGTACATACTAGTAAGTTGTAGGTTGAGGACAGGGAGCAGAAGGTTAAAATTGCTTTCTCTTTTTGGATCTCTCTTTGCAGCTCAAGGATAGCCCAATATAAGGGGCCTGAAACTGTGTCCTACAGGAAAATCCTCCAACTGTTAGAAGTCCCAGAAACAGTGATGGCTCCAGGGTTGCCTGGGATACAACACAACCTGTGGTTTGTTTGGGGAATAAAAGATAATGATTATATTACCTTCTTGAGGGCAAGGACCTTGTCTGTCTCTCATATAATAGGACACTGTCTTCACATTTATGTGACTCTGAATAAATACTTAAGTGGATAAGTAAACAAATGAAAGCTATAAATATGTTGCTCCTTTTCAAATATGCCAGCATGTTAATAACTACCTGATTTTCTAGTTCATTGCAGCTGATTTTCTCATGGATGTTCTTGAACTCACTAATAATTTAGTATTCTAAGCATTAAGAACACATATTTGTAATGTTATATACTTATTAAAAAGGGTTTAATAAAGTACTCTTCATTTTTCACTTAAAAATTCAGTCCACAAGCATTTGAATTTGTTTTGGAATGGTCCATTTCCTTAAAGATTTGTTCACCACTAGCCTAGCACCATGGTTCTCAATCAGGGGCAATTTTGCCATGCAGAGGACGTTTGACAATGTATGGACACATTTTTGGTTGCCACAACTTGGGGAAAGGATGCTACTGGCATCCAGTAGGTAGCGGACAGGATGCTGCTACACATCCTACAGTGCGCAGGGCAGCCCCACAATAAAGAAGCATCCAGTGCAAAGTTTCAATAGTGCTTTGAACTAGGATGTGGTCCAGGGAAGTGAAGGTGTGTTTGTTTCCTGGAGCCGCTGTAACAAACTAGAACAAACTGGGTGGGTTAAAGCATCAGACATTTATTCTCTCAGTTCTGGAGGCAAAAGGTCTGAAATCAAGGTGTTGGCAGGGCTGCCGTCTCTCTCTGGGAGAATCCTCTCTTGCCTCTGCCAGCTCCTGGTGGCTCCAGGTGTTTCTTGGCTTTCTTGGATCGTGACTGCATTAACTAGGTGTTCGAGTTTCTGTATTGGTGCTTTGACATCTGGAGCCTTGGGGAGCTGGGATAGAGACGTTTGCGTGGAACTGTGAACTCGCAGATTCCTCCAGGCTATGTGGTCCAGCACATATGACCTCTTCCCCATCTCAGGTACAGCCCCCGTTGCCTGGCCATCATGCAAAGCCTCTCAGCTCCTCGTGTGAAATTAAGTAGTCCGTGTGGTCTATCAGATTTCTCCATCTGTGATTATCTTTCACTTATTTCTTACTTTGTACACTTATTTTCTCTATTTTTTCTTGATTTTCTTGAATAAGTTAGTTAAAAGGTTTACTTATTTTAGTAATTTTTTCCCCAAAGAAACAGCTCTTGAATTCTTAAACAAATTAACTGTACCCTTTTATTTTATTCACTGTTTTACTTTAATCTTTCTTCTCTTTTCTCCTATATTTTTTGATATTTTAAACATAATTTTTTCTTGTTTTCGTTACTATGATCCTTTAAGGCTACGAAATTTCTGGAGTGCAGATTTACCTATATCTTATAGGTTTTTTATATGTGGTTCTTTATATTATATTCATTCTAATATATTCTATAATGTCTTAAATATTTATAATATTTAAAGATTTTTTTCTCTTTGATCCTTAGTGATGTGGGAAAATATTTAAATATATATGTACATTTTATGGTATTTATTGGAATTTTATTGTTTTTTATCTTATTGCATTTTAATTAGAGAATATTTGTATATTTTTTTTACTTTCTGGAAGTCATTGAAGTCCTTGTGGTCTGAAATATGGCCGCTGTCTCTCTTTTCTTTTAAATGATCTGTGGATTCTTGGAGGAAAAACAAGAGGGGTATTCTCTTGCGGGACATTTGGTCCTGTCCAAATTGTCCAGAAGATATTTGGTCCATGCCAGAATGTCCTTGAAATTTGGTCCTGTCCAAAACATTCATGAATATATTTAGTCCATGCCACGTGGTTTTGGACAGGACCAAAGATGACCAGATATGAAAGATCTTTTGGGCAGAACCATATGTTGGCTAATCGGGCATTCTGTATTTTTAAAGTGCCAAATTTTGTTATCTATTAATTAGAGAAAACTCATTAAGTGTGTTATTTAGGTTTCTATAGCATTGCTTATTTTTTGCTCACTTTCACAGTCAGTCTGATAAAGGTGTCTTAACGTCTCCTACTGCTAACATACTTTTATGCCTTTCCTTGTTCGTTGTATAGTTTTTGTTTTAAGAATGTTGATGTTATGTTATTTAATGTATAGAATTCATAATTGGCACACTTTTGTTGTGAATTGCACACTTTTTTCCTGTTCCTCTTATTTTCCTTACCTCTATGCCCTTCCTCAGTTACTAAAGATAAGAGAATCAGCAGTCCCATGCACTCACTCGCCTTTCTTATTAGTCATATCACAGCTATATTTATAATATTTATAGTGCTTATGTATTATTCCTGTCACATTTCTCACATTCAACTTCTCCCACAGTTGAAGAGATTCAATGCTCATTGCCAGGCTCTTGGCTGCAATTTTTCATGTCCTATCAACGTGGGGTTCACTGATGTTTGTCCTAAGTAGCTTTATTAAGTAGTTGCCATGGAGACAGTGTTCCTTTATCTTTAAGCATTGAAAATTAGTTTATACTTGAATAAAACTATAGTTCTGTATGAAATTCCTGGGTTGCACTAAGAATTTCGTGGGCCTCTCCCTTCCTGGGGTTGAATACTGCTGCACCACTGCGCTTGTGATGACAGATTAACTTGGCAATTGGACTCACCAGATACAAACAGGTTTTAATCTGATCCTGCATTTGCCTCCCTTTGTAGAAGGATCCAGCATGGAGGACACAGCTGGTACACAGCTTTGTCTCATTGGGAGGCTCAGCAGTGCCTTTTGCCTCCTCAAGGTGCTTGGGGGCACCTGCAGACGGAGAAGCCTCTGTCTTGATTTTCCGTCAATCTTTTAAATTGTTCTAGACACTAAGGCACAATCTGCGTGTCAATTAACAGCTCCCTTGTTCCTGGGACAAAGGAACACAGAAGATGAGGAAGATATTCCACATTTACTTTAAGTCTATAATTTCCAAGTGTGCCTGTTAGCTTTTTCTGTGTAGGAAATGATCCTCAAATTTGTAGCTTAAAACAACAACAATTTATTAACTCAGATGTCTGTTGAATAGTGCCAATGGTCTGGCCTGGGTTTAACTAATCTCGCCCAGGCTTGCCCACGTGTCTGTGATCAATATTGGCACTTTGGTGAAGCACTGGCTGGCTCCAGATAGCCCGCCCACAGGTCTGGCAGGTGGCTCCCTTCCGGGCTCAGGCATGACGATGGCGCGTCCACGAGTGTCATTATCCAGCCGGCAGGGGAGATCTCACTCACATGGCAGCTCAAAGTTCCAATTGCACCAAGAGAGGACAAATGCACTGAACAAGCATTTTTCTAGTCTCTGCTTGTGTCACATTTGCCAGCATCCTATTGGCCAAAGCAGTCTTGTGGCTGAGCCCAGATTCAGAGTGGGAGGATACCTCAAAATTACCACACCAAGGGAACAATACTGTGACACGACAGATCCTGAGGTTCTTCCCAGCAGGAACTCTTTACCTACAACTGCCATGGAGACACTGAAGCCAGCTTGAGTCCTCACTCCATCCGCCACGCCCCCACGCCTCTATGGCCGTGCCGTGAGCTATTCTATTTTCTTGCCTAGCAGCCCAAAGGATCTTTTCCTTAACTTTAAGGTTTACTAGTTTTACTAGGATATGTCTCAGCACTGATTCCTCATTTCTTTTTTCTTCTGACATGGTATTCACTTTTAGTACTTTGTGAAGACATTTTATTCTAAGGTGCTCTTCTTTTACAATATCTTTAAAAATGTGTTTTGTTCCCTGATTTCTTTTTGTGCTTTAAGATGGGATTTATTTAGTCTGAATCCGTTTTTCCCCTGATTTCCAAACTTATTATTTTCCCTCTAATCCTTTTATTTATTTACATTCTACTTTTTTTCACTTCTCTTATTTCTCTTTTCCATGCCCCTTACTTTATTTCTGTGTCTATTTTTCCTTATACTTGAGCGTACTTCAAGCTTGCCATCATTTGTGAGATTATTCAAAGTTTCTTCTACTTCTTTCCTGAGTCTGTCTTTCAGATTTCATCACCTGCTTTCTCACCGTCTTTTCCTTCTGCTTACATAATCTATCTTCTCGCCTTCTTTTGCTCAGTGAGGTGATTGATTCTTTATGTTGTATTTTTGTTGCTGTTGTTCATTAATGGCAAAATATTTGGTTACAATTTTCAGCTGCTCAATAACCATTTTTTTTTCTGGTGAACTTTCTTTGTTATTTGTTTTCTGTTCCTGCCCTCTGTTTCTTTTACATTATTTTTTAAATAAATCATTCATAATTAATTCTGGTTCCTCAATTTGGAGTATATTTTGTATTTCCTGGACCAGCTCTTCACTGCAGGTGGAGGAAGGCATTTCACAAAGAGGTTAGAGCCATGATTTATTTTACTTTTCATTCATTCATTCATTATTTAATTGAGCTATAATTGACATATAACACTGGATAAGTTTAAGGTGAGTTAGAACCGTGATTAAGACAAGGAAGACCAGCAGAGTTATGTCTGCTTTCAGCCAGCAGTTCCTTTCCCCCAGCCCTGGAGGCAGCTGTGGTGCATTTCGTGACAAGGCAGGCAGTCTCTTGGTCTCCCCACTGCCTTGGGAAGACTCAGCTTCCTCCCAATATGGTGTGAGCATGTGATTCTATATTTAACCCTACCTCTGTTTCTAGAATCTCACCCAGGACCCTGGAAGATTGGTAGCTGTTCCATGCTTGCCATTCCACTGTTGGGAGCAAAGGAATTCCCCTTTTGCCCTAATTTAGGATGGGACCTCCCATTGGAAAACTGTTCTCTGCTAGCCTTTCTGGAGTCTGTGATCCCAGTGTCAGATCTCTGCTCCTGCCCACAAGCAGCCCTGCTCAATCTGCCCTGTGCTTGCAGCCCTCCCTGCTAGCTTGTGTTTTGGATTTTCACCTCATGGCTATTTTTAATTAAAATGGATATTTCCATTCTAATTCTATGGATTATTTTGGGGAAAGGCTATCTTTCTATCCTCCTCAAACTAAAAACACACCTCTCTGTCTCTTCCCTCCTGCTTCCCAGGAGATTTCTCAGCTTCTTCTTTCAATCCTTTCTTTTTTTCAGAGGTGGCTGGAGATGTTGTTACTGAGCAAGGGCTTGTGCCCAACGTGCATAGAAGCCAGTACCATGACATTGGCTTTTGAGGAAAGAAAAAAGCTCTATTGTGGGGTCGACTGACAAAGAGATAGGCGGCAAGCCTCTCAAATCTGTCTTCCCAATCCAGGATTTGGAGTAAATTGTAAGGGATTAGGGAGTGAAGGCTGGCGTGCAGAAGCACTGACAGGACAAATTTTTTTGTTTTGTTTTTTAAAGATTTTATTTTTTTTCTTTTTCTCCCCAAAGCCCCCTGGTACATAGTTGTATATTTTTAGTTGTGGGTCCTTCTAGTTGTGGCATGTGGGACACCACCTCAGGGCCGGATGAGCGGTGCCATGTCCGTGCCCAGGATTCGAACTGGTGAAACCCTGGGCCGCCACATCAAAGTGCAAGAACTTAGCCACTCCACCACGAGGCCTGCTGACAGGACCAATTTTGATTGGAAGGACTTTAAATAAGACCATTTATGGTAAGCTATGAAAGGGGGTTTTAACACCAGATCTTCCTGGACAACAGACCCCTCACTTCTGAAGAAGTTCCGATTTTTGAGTTCTGGTTGTGTCCCAGGCCTTTGGTTCCAAGGAAGGGAGAAATTTTGGTTCTGGGTGTTATTTTACCTCAAAATTTGCTCTTCTGCATATGCTCCAGTTACATGACCTGTAGTTTTGGCTTGTTGCCCCTGCAAGATAACTTTGACATTCTGTTATTGATATAATAAGGCCAGTTTCAACTGGTCTCTAATGGCTGCAATGTTGTCAGAATTGGATTTTTCCAGGAGCCCTTTCTAGTTCTCTGATTACTGTTGTTGCCGTTTTTTACTGTGTACATATGTGTGCATATATATGACATATGACATACATATAGAAAGATGCACAAAATTTAAATATATAATTTTACAAGTAGTAATAAAACCAATACTATTGAACAACCACACAGGTGAAGAAATTCAGTATTGCCAACACTTCAGCAGTCCCCAATGTGTCCCTTCCCAGTCACTACACTCTCCTCCACTCCCCTCCACGACACTCAAATACTTTTCTGCCTTTAGCACAATCATTTCTTAATTTTGTTTCTAATTTTACTACCTATATGCATTACTAAATGATGATTCTTCTCCGTCATGTATTTTTCTGCTTATAGTTCTTCTTGTATCTTCACGGATATTAGAAAGAGGTTTTAAAAGAATAACTTCTTCTGTTTCTCCAATATCTCTTTTCCTACTGGGTTCTTTTCATCTTTTTGATTGATTTTGGTCCTCTCATATTAAAAATTTGTCACACATGCCTATTGTTCTTTGGCTCTTCTTTCATAAGAGTGATGCACTAGAAAATGATTGGAAGTTCAGTATGTGCGTGGGCTTGTTGGCAAGTGGATTCCTTTGTAGAAAGATCCTTTTTGCTTTAGCGTCATCGAACTCCAGTGTCTAGAGGAGAACTTCCTCTTTGGGGGTTATGTCTGACTGACACCTCTGAGAGCAGAGCAGGAAGGGGCTTACGTTCCATCATTCAAGATGCATATTATCTCTTAATTTCTCAATGTTACCTCATGCTTCACTTGATCTATCATGGCCCTTGGTGTTCTGATGGGGCCCCTTCTGTTCGATTTCTTCAGAGGTGGAACCCTGGTACTCTTTCTTGGAGACTTGCATGTATGACTTCTTTGCATCTAGGCTTTCAATCAATCTCCCAATTTTAGCCTCATACATTCTGATTTACCAGGTGACTCCAAGTTATGAAACTTTCTGAGTTTCTTTGGGTGGATCATATTTCTTCTCTCCTAGCACTTAAATTGCAGTTTTCTTTATTTCACTAAATCAATTACCACTAGTCTGTTAAATTTACAAAAAATGTGCAACTTCTTATCTGCTATTTATCACTTCTCTCATTCTTTTTGTACTTGTGGGATTATATATGTTTAATTTCTTTGCTCTCTTTTTTGTTGTTTTCTTAAGGGAGAGCAGATAGCGTATATACACAAACGATCACATTTAACCAGAATTTTGATCAGGGATAGGTCAAAGCAAATTTCATGTAAGATTTCTGTGTTTCTTCCGTTCTCTTTCTAGAAGCTCTTTAATATTTTTATTATTTGTAATGTTGTGTGTGCCAAGATGGAATATTAAAAGTTGTCAAGTTTCAGAGTAATACTATTGATCAAGATTATTTTAGTAGTCAAACCAAATGTCAGTATTAAACTATAAGTTTGGAAGATTTAAGTCATCCTTTTTCCCCTTAATCAATGCAGAACTAACATTTATATTTCCGCTGGTAGATAGGAGATTTTGCAGATGATATATTGTAAAACAGACTCTTTCAAAGAAAAAGCATGTTATAAACTTATAGACTTCAGTTATGTTATATACTTTTCTCCTAACCTAATAAACTCGATATCTTGGCATCACTAGGATTTTGAGATTCACCCATTACTAGTTCATCCTTTCCTCCTAAAGCATTTGTTTCACTGCCTCATTTTATTGCTTTCCATTAATGAAATCCAATTCTAAAATCACAATTTCTTCAGGTATAGCCAACAGTGCTATCCTATCTGATGAGGATCAAGGCTGCCCCACGGAGAAGCCCAAGGCGTTCTGCCCTACATATTGATCTATATCATCCTCCAGGAAGCATAGGATGTCCTGACCTGATCCGATGCGATGATCTGATTTTTTTTCCCCTACGAAGATTAGCCCTGAGCTAACATCTGCCAATCCTCCTCTTTTTTTCTGAGCTAGCATCCATGCCCATCTTCCTCTACTTTATATGTGGGACTCCTGCCACGGCATGGCTTGGCAGGTGGTGCCATGTCCACAGCTGGGATCCAAACCGGTGAACCCTGGGCCGCCAAAGTGGAATGTGCACGTTTAACTGCTGCACCATCAGGCTGGCCCCTAAGATATGATTCTTATCTAAAGTTATAGGACCAACCAATAACCAGACCTCACCTTCACTGATATCATTTTAACACCTTTTTTAACATAATCTTTCCTTTGTCTTGTTAAGAGATAACTCACATACCTATGCCTTAAATGTAGCCCTATCCTCAACCCATTGCAGCTCTTACTGCCCATGGGTCCTGTCCCCATGCTACTCCATGCTATTTTCTGAACAAAAGAGCACTATTGCCAGACCTTGAGAGTCCAAGAAATCTTTCTTTCGACTCCTTGGCTCACCGAGCCCACATCACTCTCTACTGGCATCTTCATCTAACTGTTCATCTTGTCTTTTTGGGAACATCTCAAAGTTAAGGCTATTAACCTCACCTCATGCTTCCCCTTTCCCTCCATTTGTCTCATTTTGTCCAGTGTTGATAATTCAAATGGAAATTGTTTTGGTCACGAAACCCCAACACCTCGCTCGCAGAATAGCTTTTAATCTGCTTTTTGCAGGGCTCGGTCCCTCCTGAAAGGCACTTTGCCATCTTTCCAAGTCCGAGGGCACCGCCTCTGCTGTGTTAGAACACTCCCTGAAACCCTCAGATCCACACTTCAATGAGGCCAGCAAAAGAGCTTTATTCTCTTCTTTGTTTGACTGCCTCTGTGTCTCCTAATTGTTGTAAAGGTGAAAGGGAATGGCAGGTCTGAAAGTATAGAAGTAATTTTTGTCTGGCTTGATCTAAAAATATTAGTTCTTTGAGCCAGCCCTGACGGCCTAGGAGTCAAACTTCCGCATACTCTGCTTTGGTGGCCAGGGTTTAGTTCCCAGGCATGGAACCACACCACTTGTCTGTCAGTCACCATGTTGTGGTGGTGGCTCACAGAGAAGAACTAGAAGAACTTACCACTATCCACAACTATGTATTGGGGGCTTTGGCAGATAGAAAAAAGGAGGAAGATTGACAACAGATGTTAGCAAAGGGTGAATCTTCCCCTCCAAAAAAAAAAATTACCTTCATCTCTATTTCACCCTTGGAGGCCTTAAAAAAATAAAATAATAATATTAGTTATTTACATTTATAGGTATAATAATAAATATGCCATATTTTTATTATTTATGTTTTTATATTGTTATATATCATATATATTAAATATAAATATATAATATATTAAAAATTCTATATATAAAAGTGCTTTAGGAACATTTAGTTGGAAATGTCACTTCTAATCAGAGTATGTCTCCCCCACCATGAGCGTCCCCCCCAGAGACCTTCTTGCGATATGATATGCTGTTCTAGAAAGAGCATATTTTTTGAAGTCATATTGCTTTAGGCTTAAACATGGGCCCCCCCTCTCACCAGCTGTATAATCTTGAAGAAGTAGGAAACTCTCTTTACTTCTTTATCTGTAGGACAAGGATCCTATCTCCAAGGGTTGTCGAAAGGATTAAATGAGAAAATGCGCTTAAAGATCCTGGTAGATGAGAAACACTCCATAAAAAGTGACCGTTTTCTCATCGGTATAGAAGTTAAAGTTTGCCAGGATATTTTCAGATTATATACTCTATAATTCGGGACTGCTTTCATACGTTTACTCTGATAAAACTTCCCTAGGATGGCGAGATAAGACTTCAGTACTGCCCCCCGCCCTGGTGATATTTTTCAGCTGTTCTGGTTCTTAAGAAAGAAAAAGCATTTTAGGTTTTTAAAAAGAATTAGCTCATTTATTTTATCTGTTTACTCTCCGTATCTGAGGGGAGACCCCCAAAATCTTCTCTCATCTACAGATCCAGATAGTCACGTGATACATCATTATGTCTAGTAAGGAGGAGAGAAGGTTAGCGATTTGGCAGAAAGCAGGGTTTCCTGTTTCCAGTACTCCTAGGGACCGATCCAATCCTTGTACAGTATCTTGAAGTGTTTCAGTTTGGTGCTGGTTACTGAGTTCTGGCCTATCAGCTAGATCATATTCCACTACAAGGTGGCATCTTCTGATTTGAATATTCAGGACACTACATGAAATCTAGAAATCCCAGGATGTAACAAAACTAAAGAAGATCTTTTCCCAAATGAATCATTACAATCATCATAGCATTTGGGGAAGTCAAAGATCAACACAAAAGCAGTAGCAGGTGTGTGCATGTGTGTGTGTGTTTAATTAAACATTAGATTAAGTTACCTTTCAAAAATGATTCTCATCTCTGGAAAACTTTTCCTCTCTCAGGACTGAAAGAGGTATACCTCATTTCCTTTTAGGACATAATCTGTATTTAGCACTTTTAAATGGAAATACTTTTTTAAAAAATAATTTTATTTTTAGTTTCTCAAAGGAAATTCTGCTCTTTGGAATCAGGTTAACTGATACTAGTTTTTGTTAAAACCTGATGTTTGTCTTTGGTATATCCATGTTTTCAAAAATATATTTAAAATTTGAAAATCTATTTAGTTAAGAATAACTAAATTTTCTTTACTAAAATGAATAGTTACTGTGTTTCACGTTCTGATTTGGTGTTTTTGCTGATTTCTTTGAGAAGTCTGGGATATTTTCTACACTTGTACTTACTGTACACAGACTTGTCCAACTCGTCTGTCCAAACAGGTCCAGATAGTTCTATTTTTCAGTTGCAGTCATTGTGCCGCATATTTCCCTCCCCATCTTCTGCAAACGAGCTGGCTAGATCTTGGCTATCGTGGAAGATTTATTGTCTTTGAACTGCTACTGCTTCTGAGCTGCTCACTCCCATTAATCAATCTGACTTACTGACCCTGGTACTATCTGGAACTGTGTGCTTATATCAGATAGGCTGTAGTTAGAGCCCATCCATTATATTTCTAGGCTCTAACTTCTCTGTACAATCCCAGTTTAATCATGCTGGCATGTATCTAGGTAGCACTTAGCCCTGGGGGATTCTATAAGGGAAAGGTCCAAAGGGGCTTGGATTACACACCCAATAATTCAGAGCCAAATCTGTAAAAGCTTCAGATGTCATTTACAATCTGTAGGTACTGCAGAACTGTAGATTTTAAATAGAGAAAGACAAGCCCTCTGATGGTACTCTTAAATCACGGAAAGCTAAAACAATGAACACCCAAATTCAGTGTATCTTTGCCTTGGAGAAAGTCTTCAGACTTGCTTGTTTGCGATGCATCTCATTCGCCTATGGTTCATTGATTCTGACATCTAATTAAATTGATCAGCCGCAATGATTACTAAAGCAATTGTTTGCCAAACATCACTGGCAAAATAAACTTAGCTTATAGTTGTGATTCACTTTATTGTTTCTATCCAGAAGTGGGAACAAATAAGGAATAGGAAATTGAACATAATTTGAATTAGGAAACTGAACACAATTCTACATCATAATTTGTACGTGTATAATAACCACTGTGCGTTTGCTTGTTTCTTACCTTGTGAGTCTCCATAATATTGATTTCAGAAGGCTTGCCATTTTTATAGTTAATTCAATTCTGCCAATGTTTTCTTGCAACAAAACTTCCTATTCAATTTAATTTTCTTTAAGAAAAGAAACTAAAAGTGTCAACTTTCAAGTCATATAATGCTTTCGATAAAATCAATCTTTGTTAAAGCAAATATTATTTGAAAATTCAAGCAATATATAACTTTTAAACATTTGATTAAAATAGTTTTCATAATGGATTTTGAGCTTGAGTATTTTAAGATGATAAATCAATACTTTCTCTTAAATTCTGATAATACATATTAAAAAATGTTCTTCAAAACAATAATGAAACAAGGAAAAGCAATCAATAAAGCTACTGATGAGTCTTGGGTTTCTAGTTGGTTTTAATTTAGAAAGCAGATCCCGTTATTTAATCAAATAATTAGCAGAAATTTAAAAAATAGGGGACTTTAAATTTTCTCAAGAAAATGCTTTCTTGTCATTGGTAAAACATGGTTTATTCACAGACATTTTTATTCTGTCATCCTGTGAGTTAAGAAATTGTGTGTGTGGAGAAGGGGACATGGTTAGTTTTTTTCTCACAGCATCACATCAGAGTACCAAAGATTCTTTTTTGAATATGAGGCAAAAAAGTGTCTCCAATAATTATCACAAATGGAGTCATTCCCAGTAATCAAAATTCTCTTTCTGTGGCAGGACAGTATTTTATTCATCTCTTCTACAGTTTTTATTCCCTTCTACTTTTGATAGAGAGGGGTCTTTGTTAAAAGAGAGTGAAAGGCCCAGCCAAGGTTTTGTTGGTGTAATAGATACAATTCCTGGGACAAATTTTATGGGTTAAAAAACTGCCAGTTTATTTTTTTCTATAGCTGAATGTCATTTTGACTTGCAGAATCCCATTTCCCAAATGGAAAATGGTACTGGAAACTTGATATCCATTAATCAAGAGTTTCCTCTGGCAATTTTGGTACCCTCTTCCTCCAATGTCAAATCTAAGTTCTGGGAGCATTCCTTATGTCAGGTATGCGAGGTGGAGGGGCCTCTTGTCCTTGGTCATAGTTATCTCTGCACACTGGCATCTACAGAGTTGGACATTTTTTATTTGGTCTCTCTAGCTACCAGCTCCCCACAGAAGCCTCTCTTCTCTCAACACAAGCCCTCTTTACGTCCATAGCTCTTCCTTCAGCTGCTTCTTCATCCCTCTTTGGCAAACAGAAGTATTTGGCTCTTTCTGCATTCCTCTAGGGGTCTCATGCCACCAGGTACGGGTTTCCATGAACCTTTGGCCCAAGACCTTAGATGCACAATACAGACATTCTTGCTCTGTAATTCCTGGGTGACACGGGGTCCTAGAGGGGCTTCTGTTTTCATGGACTCTACTCAAGAGTAAGGCACCCTGTGCTCTCATATTCACCAAACCTACCTGGGGTTCCTAGCACACTACCAGGAGGCATCTGGTGCCCTTTTGTGGCAGGTAGAGGAGTAGAAACAATTAAAGGGAAGATGGAGAAGAGAAGAAAAACTGGGTGAGAGAAATGATAGGGAACAGTGGCAATGTCTCATGGGACATAAAACTCTTTGTGCTCATTCACAGTGGACGTTCTCTGGGCAGACATGCTTCTTGAAAGGAAAAGTAAAGTCACGTTTTGTACCACCCTCTGGACTCAAAGTTTTTTGTGATTGGCCTTAATAAGAAGATGTTTTTTTCCTTTTGAAGGATTATACCCTTCCAAAACCAGCCTGTGTATCCGAAGTTACTGAGTATGTGTGTGTGCATACACACACATGTATATGTAAATATATTGAACTCTTCTTTCCAAATTAGGTGTTCTTAAGGTAGCTGATTCTGAAACACAACTCAAAATTTTCAGCATTCAAATGAAATTCTATTACCTATTATTTCTGCAGAGTCATCAGTCTTGGCTCCTTCAAACCTTCCTATCAGGCCTTACTCTAGTTCCAAACTCACATATACAATATGTAGGCTCCAGTCACCCTGCTGACTGTCAGTTCCTAAACCACACCATGTTATCTCTTGAAGCAAGGATTTTTGTCTAGAACATTCTTCCTCTCTACTCACAACCCATGCTTCATGTGGATAACTTCTATTCATCCTTCAGATCTTCTTTGTGGGTAAAAGTCTTCCATAAATCCTTACATTTAAGCTAAGAAACACTTGTATGTGTGAGTCCCTAATATCCCATAGCATTTTGTATTCCTTTATCATGCCATTTATAACATTGCCTATAATTGTTCCGATCCTCCAATAGACTAAGCTCTGAGGGCTGGCTTCATGTCTATTTTGTCCACTGGTGTATTCTTGTGCCTAGCACAGTGCTTGAAATGTGGTAGAATTTTTCAAAAATACATATTGAGTATAGCTAAGCCAAGGCAAAGATCAGAATCAAAGAATCTATGCAAGTCCTAAGAAAAGTTATATAGGTGATCTAATGATATCAGGAAACTGGCCTAAGGGACCCGTATTTACAAGATCTCTTGTATATTCTTGTGGTATATCTTGTAGTAGATCAAGGACAACGTCTATTTTGTTATTTAGTGAATAGAATATAATAGCTAAAGATTGTGGAGGTGACTTAAAAAAAAAACCCTATTAAAACTAGACCATGTTGATGATGACTTTATAGAACAACAGATATTCTACGGGCACCGAATAGACCATGGTGTGTTATTCAGTTTAAGTTACTATATGTAAGTACAGTTTGGCATAACAAGAATTATATGAAGAGGAGGAAGATATTTCATAATTTTATAATTACACTAAGAGGAGGCAGTGAATGCAATGTAAACAAATAATTTTACTATAGCAGGTACAGTAAACATTTTACTGACAACTTAGTAGGATCAAGAGAAACATTGTCCTGAAGATGAAAGAGAAAGTGAAGTCCACAACATTCATATATAATATATACGAATATAATACTTCATGTCTTAGGAAAGAATAAAACCAATGCTTAATTAGCCTCTCATATAATATCATCCTTACCCAAATCCAACAAGTTCTTTATTATCTTTGCTTTTACAGCTAAGGAGACAACGGTACTGAATTTATTGCTAACAGAAGCGGTATAGCATCAGCAGTGATTACTTATTGCATTCTTATTATGTGCCAGGCCTTGAAATAAGTGATTTACATTTGCATCTAGTATGATATTTATGTCTCTTCCAGTTTCCGGTGGTTGGTGGCGTTCCTTGGCTTGTAGTTATTCATTCTGATCTCTGCCTTTGTTTTTACATGGCCTTCTCCTTTTGTGTCTTCTCCTCTTCTGTCTCTTAGAGTGACACTTGTCATTGGATTTAGGGCCCACTTGGGGTAATCCAGAATGATCTCATCTCATGATCCTTAAGATCTTTTTTTCAAATAAGGAATTATTCACATTTCCCAGGAATTTGAAGGTGGACATCTATTTTTTGGGGAGTCACCATTTAGTCCAGTACACACGCCATGAAATTGTTTTATAAGCAAGACTATCCCATAGTAGGGACCATAAACTAAACCCTCATAGAGGGTCTCCTTAAGCATATTTAACTTATATTCTACTCTAGTAGTTATTCAATAAAGTAGAGCAATGTTCTAATGAAGTTATTTATTGTCCTCAAACGTAGAGTACAATTTATCATTTAAAAATTCCCAGTCAGAAGTTTTTGATTCTTTGAAATACAGTTATTTTTGTTTTTAAAAAAGCATAATATAAATAAAAAGCCTATACAATATTAAAATCATAATTGTAAAAAATGTGATATAGTTTGAAAAATATCAACTTTTCTTTTGTCTTCTCAGGTGCATTACATCCTCTCTAATTATCCCAAGGGATCAGTCACCTGAGGAGAGATCGTGATTTATTACAGAAGGCAAACCAAGTTAGAAAGTTACATAAAATTTAACTGTTCACATTCAAAATAAGATTTTGCAACAAAACTACGGATTTGAAAGCCAGCCTGTGAGACAGTATTTCCTACACTTCTTTAGTTCTCCTTCAGCCAGACAGGATTCTGGATGATTGAAATCATGGAAATGATAGAGTTTATTGTTTGATGTAGAAAAGTCTTTTTCCACCATGATGGTTAAATCTTAGGTTTGTTGTCCTATGTAGAAGGAAGATACGATCAAGAAGAATGGGGAAAAGCTAACTCCTTTTTAATCCTGGAGCATGGCAACGGGGAGATGAAAGCCAGAGAAATGAGATGGAAGGAGAGTTGGTCAGTCAAACATGCGTCCTCATGTCCCTTCCCAAGACTCTCTCCCAAAGGAGAGCAAGATGAGTGTCTGGTAAGTTGAGGGAATGCAAAGGGCACAAGAGACTCAGCAGATTTGAGACTTTGAGCATCTCTTGTTTTGGGTTTCAGCACCTGTGAGGAACCCACATGGTTAAGAGGGAGGGGCTGTGTGGCAGGACAGGGAATGTCCACTTTGCCCTTTAAGCGTTCGTCGTGGATACACGTAGACAACACTTAAAGTGCTTTATATGTAAATACTCATTTAGTCTTCACAACAATATGATGAACTTGGGAATACACTTTTTTAAATGAGGAAAGTTGCCCCAGATCACACTACCAAGTGGAGAAACGGGGATTATACCCAAGCCATTTGGATCTAGAATCAGTGCATTTAATCACTATGCTATATGGCTGGATATTAAACTGTTATCCCAAGATGTTAACACAAGGACTCTCTTAATTATTGGATATAATATTTAGTTTAAACCAGATTAGGCATTTAATTATTTTTTCTGTGCTGTATATATATATACATACACACACACACACACTGAATTTCACTTGCCCCAGAACTCTTAAAATTATGTTTGTATATTTCTTTGGGAAGAGGATAGGGAGACTCCCCTTAGAGGAAGGCAGCTGTCTGCACGGGCTCCTGAGCCACCAAGCTTGACTCTATCCAATGCAAATTAAACCTCAAAGCACATGCTGTGTCCACCTGCTTTGTGTATAGTGTTCTGGCAGAGTTCAACGATGTAATTCATTCCGAAACATTTACTGAGCACCTACCACGGGATGGCCCATTTCAGACTTTGGGATTTATAAGTAACATACATTCCAATGTGATGAAACAGACAATAAACAATAGAAAATAAATTATAGAGAATTTTA
This sequence comes from Equus asinus, assembly GCF_041296235.1. Lineage (NCBI taxonomy): Eukaryota > Metazoa > Chordata > Mammalia > Perissodactyla > Equidae > Equus > Equus asinus. The sequence continues at coordinate 21,402,232 of NC_091816.1, read as the reverse complement.
GCAGAGGATGAGTGCTATTGGGAGAATAGAATAATAAGTAAGGTAGATAAGAATTAAAGAGGTGAGTTTGCAATTTCAAATAAGGTCATCACTTTAAAAAATTTTCAGAATGTTGCAAATGTATTCAATGACATTTTAGACAATCTTGGACAGTAACATAAATCTGGAATTAGAATAAATAGCTGTACAGAAAGAAACTGAAAATCCAAAATTAGTGTATTGGGAATATTTTTAAACTTTTAAATTACAGCAAGGTCACTAAAATACCCTATTTTCATAAGGGCTCCTACTTTATTATGTTTTCAAGGATTAGGCAAAAGGATATTTAAATCTTCAAAAATATGACTGAGCTCAGTAGAAATGAGAAAGTGATACATCCAACTATTGATGAGCAGGATGGAGTACTAGAGGGACAGGGACTGGAGCCAGGGCTTCAGTCAAAGCATGTGGGAGACTGAGTGCAGCATAGCTCCCGTCTGTTCACACCTCCCTGAATTCATGCTTTTTGGTAGTGCCCTCTCCTGCAGACTCTGGGATTGGACATCCGATTGCATCAACAAAAGGGACCTTGGCAAATGTGATGCATGCAGAGACTTGAAAAGTGCTTGTGTGTTAATTTATTGCTATTCTTAGAGCCCTGAGATCACTAAGCAAATAAGCCAGGCCAGCCCTCTGGAAGATGACAGACACCCAGCTTGATCATTCACCAGATATCTGAGGCCCCAAGTTGTCTCAGCTCACCCACAAGCTGACCAAGCTGATTACAGATGCTCAGATGTCTATCTGACACCAGAACTGCCAAGCAGAGTTCAACCCAAGTTGTCTACTCATAGAATAATGAGCTAAATAAATCGCTGTTGAATTAAACCAGTAAGATTGGGATGGTTTGTTACACAGCAACAGCTAATTGACACAACGTATTCAACTACTTCAATGCTGATAGCCCATCAGAGGATATTTTAGCCAAGAACTGCTTAATCTTCTTCATAGACTTTTATATTTTCCTCAGTTGGAAATATTTCATAGAGGCAAACTAGTTGCTATGTAAATAAAATGATGCATCGTTATGCATGAATTTTTATGTTACCTCTGTAGACAATGAGCAAACAGAATTGTTTTGAAGTCCTAGGAACATTTACAAGTTCTAGGTAGACTTGTGTCAAATTTTCATTATTCTATCTAGGCACTCTTCCCCCACCACCTCCAGAATAATTACTTGCTAAGTGTGCATCTATGGAATGCATTTGTCAACTCAAAGGAACAAGGCCAGCAGTTATGCTTGATTATACAGAATAAATGTGTAGTATGAAAACTGAAATTAGACACACTTAATATAACGTGTGATGATTATTTCCACTGCAGGACCAAATTGAATAAAATGCCTTATTGATCTGGATTGAATTTCAATTTGCAAAAGGTTGGTGCAAGCCAACTTCTGTCCAGCAACATTTAAACAGAAAGGCTTGCAAGGGTAATAGCCTATTCATCGCAGGTGATTAAAAAAAAAGTCAATAAATTACTTTTTACCACAGAAGAAATTTCTGCTTTGTATGCCAACAAAGAGTGGAAATGCCAGAAGCAGTTGAGGACTAAATTACTAAGCACTTATTTTATCACGTCAGAATGTTAATGCCAGTGCTTGATTACGACAAGCAAGCCAGTTGTGTAAATTTGGACTGGAAGGTACCTAGGCTTTTATATTCATTAGGCAAGTTATTGATTCTGGAAAGTCACCACTAATAAAACTAGACTATTTTCTCAGGCCTGTTATATGGGCACAGACAGATTATTTGATCAATGATATTGAGCAAAGGAAAAACACTCATTGCGTCTAATCTCTTTTCCCTCCCTTCTAAATTGTACATTGGTCCCAGAAGCAACGTGACGAGTAAATACGGACCCTGTGTAAACCCAACATGGGCTCCTCTGTGTACAACTGAAAGTTCTTACTGGCTTCACATAGCTATATATGATTTTTGGTAATAAAATTACATTGCTCTGATAAAAATATTATTAAAAAGAATCTAAAGTCAAAAATGACAAAATAATATAAATGTATATTAATAAAAAGAATTTTACATTCACACAAAAGTGTAATTCCCCTTTAGCCAAATCACCATAAATTATGCAATTTTCACTCATCAGCTGCTTGAATGTTTATGTAAGTTAGTGTTTCACCTATTAAAGAACATAGCTCCATAGATTTTCTATAAAACAGTTTTTAATTACTTTTAATCAAAGAATATTATTCTACAGTAAGTATAATGAGTGAGATTTTCCTATAGAAAATTAATTAATATGGAAACCTTAATTACTTTTTATAGTTTTTAGAAAGTATGATTTTAGCTATTCTGTGGATGTTTGCATTTTTATTTAAACATTAAAATCACTTTGTCAATTTCCACAAAAATCCTGCTGGTATTTTGATTAGAATTGCGTTGAATCTGTAGATAAACTTGAGGAAAAATAATATCTTGAAAATATTGAGAGCCAGCCCTGATGACCTGTGGTTAAAGTTCAGGACACTTACCACTTCAGTGGCCTGGTTTGGTTCCTGGTCACGGAACCACATCACCTGTCTGTCAGTTGCCATGCTGTGGTGGTGGCTCACATAGAAGAACTAGAAGGACCTACAACTAGGATACACAACCATGCACTGGGGCTTTGGGGAGACAAAAAAAATAGAGGAAGATTGGCAACAGATGTTAGCTCAGGACGAATCTTTCCCTGAAAAAAAATTGAATTTTCCAAACCATGAGCAAGGATATACCTCGCTAATTACTTAGAACTTTAATTGTAGTTTCCAGTATGAAAATTTTTCCACAGTTTTTGTTAAATTTATCTGTAAAAATTATACATTTTTGATGCCCTTATGCAAGGTATATTTAATATTTTAATTTTCTAGTTATTTATTCCTAGTATATATAAATGCAATTGATTTCTGTATATTAGCATTGTATCCTGCAATCTTGCTAAATTCAGTCATTAGTAATAGGCTTTTTCTACATTCCTTAAAATTTTTTATGTGGAGGGAAAAGTTTTAAATATCTGCTCTTTAGAAGATCAGTTAAAAAGATGAAAAGTCAAACCACCAACTGAGAGACAATATTTGTAATACATATATCTGACACAGGATTTGTATCTGAAAGGCATAAAGCATTTTTAGAAGTAAATAATAATAATAATTAATAATAAGAAGAAAAATAATTGCAAATAGGCAAAAGTTTGAACCAGACACTGCACAATATAAGATATGTGCACCAAGAGCAGATGAAAAGCTGCTTGATATGAGTAGTTATCAGAGAAATGCAAATTAAAATTGCAATGAGATATCAATACACACACTAAATTGACTGAAATTAAAAATCCTAAAATAACAAGATTTGGCAAGGATGTGGAGCAACCAGAATTCTTATATATTGCCGATGGATTTGTAAAATGGCACAACTACTCTGGAGAACTGTTTAGCAGTTTCTTGCTCTTAAGTATTTACCCAAAAGGAATGGAAACATATGTCCACTAAAAGACATATATGATTCATAATAGCCTCAAATGGGAGACAATCCCATGTCCATCAAATCATGGACATAGAAAAATAAATCATGGTATATGTGTTCAATGAAATATTCAGCAATGTAAAGGAATAAACTGTTGATGGTTGTAACAACATGAATCTTATGTTGTTTTAGATAAGTCTCTTCTAAGTAGATGGGTTATTTTTTCCAAATTCAGTAAGACAAATCTTTGCTGGAAAACTGGATATTTCAGTCAGCATGTTTATTTAGATTTTTGGTATCATGATATTTCTTCCTAACTTCTATATTTTGGTGGTATTTAAAAGCACTGACTCTTGAGGGAGACTGTCTGGGTTTGAATCTTGCCTTCTCTCTTGGGTAATCATTTGATCTCTCGCTGCCTAAGGTCTGTATCTGTAAAATGGGATAACAATAGTAGGTGGCTCCAGTGCTCATTGGGAGTATTAAATAAATTGGTATATGTAAACATGTTCAAACATTGGCAAATACACAGCACTATATAAAGCTTGGTTACTAGCTTTATTGAAACTTCTCTATGCACTGCTTTTCCTATGTTTATTTTCTCCCTACACCCCTTCCTTCTGGCTCTTTAGAAAGTGATTAAAGTTGATAATTTTCTTATTTTTTACTGTTAGCAAGCTATTTCTTTATTATGTTATTTTAATAGCTAACCTTACAATTTGATCTTGTAAGTATATGTAACATAAATCCTAAAGTTAATGAATATCTTTACTTTCCCCAAATGCAAGGACCTTAGAATGCTTTTTCCTCACCCCTCACAGAGCATATCTGCAATTGTCCAACTTTTAAAATTTCTTGCTTGCTTTTATAACCCACAAATTAAACATTGTTTAATATTTTAGACAAAGTATATTTAGATATATCTTTATATTCCTTACTCTCCCTTCCTTGATGGATTTCAGACTTTCCTGATGGTACAATTTTCCTTCTTTTAGAAGCAGAAGTTATTTTACTGAGAGTCATTTGAAAGCAAGCTCTTTCAGTTTCTCTTTATTTGTCTTTATTTTGTTCTCATTCTTGAAAACTACTTTAGCTGTGTAAACAATTCTAGATTGACTATTATTTTCTCGGAACACATTGAGGGCATTTCACCGTATTCTATTGATAAGCTAGCTGTCAGTCTAAATTGTACCTTAGTAGGATTTGTATTTGCTTCTTCCAGGTAACTGTGAGCACTACAAACCCAGGTCCACTTTATGTTACAATTTTCAACTTGTGTACTGAGGTTCACTGAAACAGCATAGATTGAAGCTCCAAACCAAAGGCAGGTCAGTGGACATCAAATTAGCAGGGGAAATCTTTTTATTCTTCCTCCCTTCTCATTCAAGTGAAGACAGCATTTGGTGGAGTGATTTTCTGTTTCCCAAGGTCCTGGTTTTATGCATGTGGTGTCAGATCAGAAACTCTGGGCCACAGGGATCTGGTCCAGGATACCAGGCGGTCCCAGAGGATGGAGTGGCTTCAACGCTTACTTTCCTCCCAGTGTTTGTGCCCCAGCTTAGCTCCTGCCCACATAGACTTCTGTTACTTTCATATAGGCTCATTCATTGCTTTAAAAGTTGTATGTGTCTGTGTGTGTGTCCCAATGGAGCACTTTTATTTGTTATGTAGCAAGAGACGTGCAAGATCTCTTGTCAGCCATATTTGTGGAAATAAAAATCCCCCACGAGATTTTTCATTCATTTCAATTATTAGGTTTGAGGAAAAAAATATTAACAAGAATGTATATGTGGTTGGTCTTAGAAATCATGTCCCTAACTTGGGATTTAGCGTGTCGATTTCCTGGGAGAAAAAATGATACATCATAATTTCTTTGTCTTAAAAATCTTCTAAAAATAACAAAATCTTCATGTTTGTTTACTATTTATCTCTGAAGCAAAACAGGCAATGCAAAACTATTTAAATATCATCTACCAGAAAAATTTGAACAAAGGACTATCTTCATATGGAAAATATGATAAAAATAAATTTTCACTTAGGCTTTGAGAAAAATACATTGTTTTCTTCAAGTTCTGACTAAGATATTTTTATCCTTTTGTCTAAAATGGAGTTAAATATCAAGGAGCAGTTGAGAACTGCCTGAACCCTTTTATTTATTGAGGCTGAAAAAGCCGATTGAATTGTTTCAGCTAACGATGCAGCAAAAATATCAAAGACTTTCATAAGGACACCCAACATGTTTCTTAGGTCTCATTTGTCATCCCCCCAAAATCATATTTTCCTCTTCCTACTCTTTTCTACATCCTAGGGGTGATCATACAGATTGCATCTCATTGGGACTCTGCTGTTCACTCTCTTCTATTTGTACTTGGCCAATTATCAAATTCAATAGCCACTTGCTCATCCAAAGATTTACCATACATCGGCATCCCATTCTATGCCACCATCAGTGATAACGTGAGTACTCAAGATGCCACTGTATGCCACAAATTGTCATTGTTGAAACTCTCCTTAGCAAGGAGGTCATCCCTATGTTTACTTAATATATGAGTAACCCAGATCCGAAATTCCTTCTTGGATATAGCCACTCCTGGTACCAGCTACTTATCAGTTAGTACAACAGGCGATAGAATTCACTCAAAGAGTTTGAATACAGAGAATTTAATAATGAGACTATTTATAGAGATGAGGCAGGGTTCAAGGAACAAACAAGGGATATTGAATCACCTAGAGACTAGTAACAGTTAGCACTCCTTGTGTTGAAGGGACTACATGTTGAAATGGTTTTGCTGAAGCCCATGAGGCTAGAATTGTGAGTAGAGACTATCCAGGAGTAGCTGAGTTTGTGGAGTAATGCAGCTGGCCAGAGAGAAACGACGGTGAAGGAGCAATGGAGCAGAGAAGACAGAGCCTAATCTACCTCTTCTTTCAGTGGTGATTATAAATATCATGGAATGCTTGCTTTTGGCTGTGCTGGGGAACTTAGAAAAGAAAACAAAAAGATAAACCTTAGATTTTGAAATCTCAACTCAAGGCACAGGTAGAAAACCAAAAAGCTCCTATAGTGACAGTAAAAGCTACCTTTATATCCAAAAATCAGCTATGCATAGGTTAAGTCCTCAAAACTAACTGCATGGATTGCATAGCTGCAGAACATGTTAAATGCTAGTTTCATTGACTCTATTTGGCTGAAGTTAGACAACTGATTGGGAAGGAAAGGGACCCTTACTATGGCAGGATGAGATGAAGGTAAGAAACTTTAGCCCTCAAATCCTTTGACTTGAACCCTGAAAGTCCTTTGCTGGCAGAATCAGTCCTGCCTTTTCTGTTTAAATTGTTCTTTGAAGACATGCTCTTGGAAGAGCTAGCATGCACATTAATAGAATTACAAGATCATGAAAATTTATGTTAAAAGGAAACCAAAATCATGAATAGAAATTAATTCTTACTAAGTTTTCTCTTTGCCTTCTCTGCCCTCTAATTTTGAATTTGTCTATTATGACTTTTAGTTCTATTGCGTTTTGCTTCATGTGTTTTGAAGCTGTTATTTGGTGTACACATATTTAAGATTGTTATGTTCTCTTGATGAATGAATTATTTTTATTATTATGAAATATCTATCTGGTAATATCTTTTTCCTGATGTTAATGTACCCATACCAGCTTCTTTATATTTAATGCCTATGTGATATATTATTTTTCTTTCTTTTTTACTTTTAACCAATCTGTATTTGTTATATTTATATAAGAAAAATATATTTATAAATATAAATATGTATATAAATATGCATATATTTAATAGTGAGTTTCTTTTAGACAGAACGTTATTGGCTCTTGCTTTTATATTCTATCTGAAAATCTCTGCTTTTAAATGTAGTATTTAGGCCATTTGTATTTAATATATTTGTTGAAATGGTACTGTTTATTTCTACCTGCTAGTGCAGCATCCTGCTATTTGTTTTCTGTCTCATCTTTTCTTTATTTCCCTTTTTGTTTTTCCATCTTCTTTTGTGTTAATTGAATACTGTTTAGTGTTTGACTTTATCTACACTATTGCTGTATTAGCTATTGCTGTTTGATGTTTTTATAGGTGTCACTCCTGGGTTTGCAATATACATCTTTAACTTATTACAGTCTACCTTTAAATAATATTTTACCACTTCATATATAATGGAAGACTCTTACAAAAGTGTGCTTTCACTCTCTCCTCCCCAAATTTAATTTATCACAGTTTACCTTCAAAATAATATTTTCCTGACAACTCAAAAGTGATGAAAGAACCCTACGACAGTATGCTTCCATTCCCCCTCTGGGTTTTAGACTTGTCATGCATTTTACTTCTGCATATGTTATAAATCCCATAGAACTTTATTTTTGTTTTTAACAGTTAATTTTAAATTAAAGGAATTTTTTAAATGAGAAAAGTATTTTACATTTACCCTCAAAGCCACATCCTGGTGCATTTCTTTCCTTTGTGTAAATCCAAGTTTTCACTTGGTATCATTTTCCTTTATCCCAAGAACTTTTCACACTCCCTTTAGGGTAAGTATGCTAATGACAAATTATTCCAGCTTTTGTTCTTGAAAACAATCTTTACCATCATTTTTGAAAGATGTTTTTCTGTTTGCTAGATATACAGTTCTAGATTGACTTTTTTTTTAGTGTTATTTCATTATCTTTTGTCTTGTTTTATTTTTGTTGAGAAGTCTCAGTCATTCTCATCTTTGTTCCCCGTGTGTATTTTGTCTTTATATTTTCTAGGTACTTTTAAGTTTTTCTCTTTATCATTGTATTACAGAAATATAATTTTTTATGACTTATGGTGCTTTTCTTGTGGTTTGCCCTGATTTTAATTTACTGAGTTTGTTGGATTAGTGAGTTTATAATTCTCACTAAACCTGTGAAATGTTTAGTTATTATTTGGTAAATGTTTTTCTTCCCTTCCACCCACTTCTCTCTGGGACTCCACTATTATATTACTTGCTGTTTTCCCACAGTTCACTGAGTGTTTGTTTTATTTTCAGTCTTTTTTCCTTCCATATTTCAGTTTGAATGGTTTCTGTTCTAGTATCTTCAGGTTCACTGCTCTTTTTCTACACAGTTTTTAATTTGCTCTTAAACCCATTCAGTGAATTTTTCAAGTTAGATATTGTATTCTTTAGCTCTAGAAGTTCCATTTGGTTCTTTTTTTTATAGCTTTCATTAGTCATGTTTTTCTTTAACTCTTACAGCACATTTGAAATATCTTTTTTAACGCTCTCATCCACAAAGTTCATCATCTCTGTCTTTTCTGTGTCTGTTTCAATAAACTCATTTTTATCCTGGTTATGTCTCATTTTTTGATTTTTGTTTCTTTACTTGTCTATCAATTTTGATTAGATGCTATGATTTATTACTGTTAGACTATTGATCATCTGAATTTTGTTGTCTTCTTTTAGAGTGTTCAGAGTATTTTAGCAAGTATTTAAATTACATGTAGATCAGCTTGATTGCTTCAAAGTTTGTTTTTAAATTTTCTTAGAGAGGTTTTTAAATCTCTGTCCCCTGGTGTTCCAACAATAATTATGTTATGCTACATGGCAAAAGGGTCTTTGCAGATGTAATTAATGTTACTAATCAGTTGACCTTAAGATAGGAAGATTATGCTAGATTTTCTAGGTGAGCTTGAACTAACCACATGAGCCCTTTAAAAGGCAGGAGAGGAAGGCAAAAGGGAAAATCAGAAAGATTACAAGTACGGGAAAAATTGGACATGCCATTATTGGCCTTGAAGATGGAGGGAGCCACAAGACAAGTAATGGGGAGGCCTCTGGAAGCTGAGAATGATTCCCATCCAACAGACAGCAAAGAAACAGGAACCTCATTTCTACTAACAATGTGGAACTGACTTCTGCCAATAATCTGAATGAACCTAGAAGCAGATTTTCCCCCAGAGCCTCCAAATAAGGCCAGCTGACGGTTTGACTTTGGCCTTAGACCCTAAGCAGAAAATCTGGTCAAGCCCTGCTATGCCGGTACTCCTGAGCTGTGGAAACTATGAGATAATAAATGGGTGTTGTGCTAAACTGCTAAAGTTTTGGTAATTTATTATGGCAGCAATAGAAAACTAATATACACCCTTGGGGACAGTTAATTCCAAAACAATTTTTTGTGAATCCTCCTCATTTACCGTCACCATGACACACAGATACACATAATCTCAGAGCTACTCAATTTGCGGTTTTTAGAATAGACTCGTTCTCTTTGCTTTTAAAGCCTATGATTCTCAGCATTCGCAGCGAGACTTGCTATTAGTTTATGTCGTTTTATGTCAGTTCTCTCTGCTCTGTGTCACCCTCAGCTTTTTCCTGTTTTACCCCTTTCTCCCCCTTCTCCCCACTTACATCTCCTTTCCCTGATGTTTCTCACAGTCCCTTGGTTTTCTATTAATTCAGTGATGTAGCTACATACACAACTAGTCAATCAACTCATATATATTTTTCTTCTTGGTATATCAAGGAAACATGTTGCACTCAGTGAGGTGTTTATTTCTTTATGTTTTCATTGCACACTTACTGCGAAGTGGAATGTGGACGCTCCTCTAATGTTAGAAACCTTAATAGAAAGATTCCTAGTGCTAGTACTGCATGATACTTGCTATTGAAGAAAATTTGGCTTCTGGAAAACTGAATTATTATCATATTTGGCTTTTAAAGGTAGACTTGATATGGTTTTGGATACTTTATTACCATCAAGACAAAGATTATATCAACATCTTTGTAATTGAATAAACATGATAAATAAACATTTGTAATTTAAATGTTTTGTTATAAGACAAAAGAATTATATTGCATCAGTCTGCATGTTCATGTAAATTTGACAATTCTTATGTATCCCTTCTTTTGTATTTAGCTTACTCAGTCTCATATTTATAAATACAAGCCATAAATTTGAGACTTACTTCCAATGACTCATCAATCCCTGATGACTAGTCAGGGATTAGTTCCTGCCTCTTTACAACTGACCTTAAGGAGTAGAAATTGATTTGATTATTGGGAACTTTGTGATTAGCTTCTGTACAGAAAAACTTTTAACCATCTACATTTTACCCAGGCCTATCTTGTCCTTTGAGGGGAAATATATTTCCTTTCACTAGCATTTGTGGACTCAACACTTAGTGGGACTAGCACAAGAAGTGTGCTGACATCAAATGTTAGGTTGAAGGATCCCTTCCAGACATGGGCATTTCTCGTTCTGCAATCACCATCATTGCTTATGCCTGTGAAGGGAAATCTTTCAAGAGCACCCTGAGTGCTCTCAGAGCATGTTCTGTATTTTGTTCATTTTTGGATCTTTAAACTGGCATGGTCCTACAGGAAGATGGAATTACTTTTGAATAAACTGAATAAATTTTTTAGGCATTTTTATTGATTTGTTGTTTAGAAGATATTTTGAATTTGTTGACTTATCTTGACTAAATGTGACAAACAGTAAACATTTTTAGTGTTTTAACACACAGATTTGCAGATTCAGTTGCCATCGTAAAATAATGGTCATTGCATTTTTTTATGAACAATAAAACAGAGGAACAATTCCTTTGTTTTCACAAAATGAGACTTTCAGGTTATAATGCAATTAATGTATGATTGAGGCTTATGCTCTTTTAAAACTGATGTATTTGAAATCTATCTTAATTTGGCTAGAGTTTATAATTGGAACAATCATCAATTAATAAAATGTGAATGACCTTATAAAATGTAAGTCCATGAAATAAAATATTTTTATTAAAGATAAATGAAGTCACAGAAATATGTTTTTACTTTCTAAAAAAAAAATCGATTGAAATCCATGGACCTAAAATATAGTCTCTTAAATTATCAAAAATAACCTTTTTTTTTAAATATTTAAATATAGTTTTGAAATATTTTATCCACCCAATATTTATTCTTTTATGAAAATAACTCTGAGAAGAGTCATTTTTTTCTTCCTGTCAACACTTAAATGTCAGAAGCCACATCTTTATTGAAGTACACTCAGCTGATTGTGTTGATGAAGTTAACCTATGACGTTAAAAAAAGAATGCACTACATGAATATCAAAAGATCACTAAGAAAATCATTGATTAAAAAATATTGACATATAACAATGCTAAGTAGTTTATTTGTATTAGTTTATATTTATTAAACGTTTCCAATTTGTTACTATTAGACAAAAAGTAAATCAGCTAATACTTTTCCCAGAAATTTGTTATTACGTTGGATTCCTCTCATCTGAGCACAACTTTAGATGTATTATTAAGATGTTGGGCAAGATAATTCTCAGTAGCTATTTAATTTATTCTAGTTAGTAAATGCCTATGGTCTAAATATGTTAATTGATAGGGCTTCCCATTATCCAATTCAGTTATTTCACTCAACAAATATTTATTGAATGCCTGTTGTATGCCAAGCCTTGTTCTAAATGGTGGGGAAACAATACTAAAAAAATAATAAAATCCATATACTTGAGGAGTTTATGGTGTAATGAAGGATTCAGGCAGTAGACAAATGTATACTACAATGTAGATCGTAATGACTTTGAAAAGAACAATAAAATAACATACGGGGATAGAAGGGGATGGGGGAAGGCATGGGATCTGAGGGTGACCAGGGAAGACCTCTCTGAGGGGATCCCATTTGAGTAGACAACTAAGTGAAGGCCAGAGCCCTTCAGCTATCTGCAGAGGGAGAGTTCAGGCTGGAGGAGCAGCAGATCCTTAGCAGGTTGGTGTGTTTGAGGACTAAGGAGGAGGCCGGCTATGGCTGGAGTAGAGGGAGAAGGCAGGAAAGTAGACTGGAGATGAGGTCGACGAGGAGGTCAGTCAGATATGTAAGTAAGGCTTCCTCAGTGGCGGTCAGCTTGTTGGATTTTATTTTAAATGTGATGAGAAGCTATTGAAGCGTTTTCAGCAGGGGAGTAACCTGATCTGGTTTGCATTTTAAAAGGATCACTTGGGCTGCATTAAAGGGCGAAGAGTGGAAGCAAGAAGCCCAGATAACCAGCTCTTGGAGAAGCCGGGCAAGAGATGGTGTCATGGGCTAGAGTGGCAATCAGAGAGGTGAAAAGTGCAGATAGGGTAGACCTGGCAGAATGAACAATGTGAGAAAAGCAGTCTGTTCTAGAAACTGCAGACATTCAATGTGATTGAATGTAGTGAGAAGGGGTGAGGAAGAGCAGCAGAGATGAGATTAAGGACCTGTGCAGGGCAGATTGCAGGAGGCTTTTTAAGGCATTGGACAGAGTTTTGTTTTAAATACAATGAGAACTCATTGGAGGACTTTAAGTGCGTAATGACAGACTCTGACTCACACTACATAAAGATTATAGAGGGGAAGAGTGCAAACCTGGGAAGAATTTAGGAAGCTATTGCCAGAGGCTAGGGAAGAGATGATGTCAGTGTGGACTGGGATGGTGACAGTGACGATGGAAAAAATGAATCTATACGAGATGTATAATTAGATATGAGAGGAGAAGAAAATGGAAGAATGAAGGATTTCTGGTTTTGGTAACTGGGTTATAGTAGTTTAGTAGATAAAACTAAATATATATATGTCATGTGCTGCATAATGACATTTTGGCCAACGTTGAACCACATATATGATGGTGGTCCTATAAGATTAGTACCATAAACAGCCTGGGTGTATGGTAGGCCATACCATCTAGAGTTGTGTAAGTATGCTCTATGATTGCACAATGATGAAATCACCTAATGATGCATTTCTCAGAACACATCCCCATCGTTAAACAAAGCATGACTGTGTGTGTGCGTGTGTGTGTATATATATGGATATAAACTAATAAGTACATATATGCATTTCTAATGTTCTTTTATTTTGCTTTGACTTTTGGCTTTGCATAGAGTGAGCTTCATGCTCTTATTGGAAACGCGTCAGTGGATCTTCACTGCTCTCAGCGTAAGACTAAAGACCTCCGCATAGGGGCCGGCCTGGTGGCACAGCAGTTAAGTGTGCATGTTCCGCTTTGGTGGCCCAGGTTTCACTGGTTTGGATCCTGGGTATAGACATGGCACTGCTTGGCAGACCATGCTGTGGTAGGCGTCCCACAGATAAAGTAGAGGAAGATGGGTACGGATGTTAGCTCATGGCCAGTCTTCCTCAGCAAAAAGAGGAGGATTGCCAGTGGATGTTAGCTCAGGGATAATCTTTCTCAAAAAGAAAAAGGACCTCCACATAGCACACAAGTCCATTCATTTCAGTAGCTTTATTTTACAGCAACTTTCTGACCCAACTTCTTCCTTTTTCTTTCATTCAAGATTGCAGATATACTGAGATAATTAGAGCTCCTCAAAGGTGCCGCTTTCCTAGTTTGGAACGCCCTACTGCCCCTCTTCTTGTTATTATCACACACTGGCGATCATCTTCCTGTGTGAAGCTTATCTAATTTCCCAAGTCTGAGTTAGATGTCCTCCTATATGTGCCTTAAACCACGAGTACTCCCCTGTCATAACGGCATCTCATTGTCTATAACTACCTATTTATTTTCATATTCCCCCCATTGGGGGAAAATGAGGGAAAGCCAGAGACTTTTTTCCCTATAATTTTGTCCTCAGGCCATAGCATAGTACATGGTGCCATACCAGGAGCTTGATAAATACGACATTACACGAATAAATTAAAACTACTACACAGCAGAGAATAAAGTTCTTCTAGAAAGTATGCAGAGTGAAAAGAGCACAAGGCCTGGGGAATGCTGATATTTAAGGGTGGGGGAGGGGAACAAAAAACATGAGGAAAAAGACAAAAGAAATGGCTATAAAGATACAAAGAGCATGTGCAGGGTATCGTATCACAGTAGTCCAGGAAAAATAGAATTTCAAGAAATGAATAATCAATAATGTTAAATGCATATAAAAGTCAAGGATAATGACTCTGAACAATAGATTTGGCAATTAAAAAGACATTGATGACTTTACGAGAGTAGTTTCAGTATGTTGGTGGGTAGAGAAGCCAGATGATGGCATGGTGCACAATAAACGTAACAGAAGCAGGTGATGACAGCACAGCTCTGCTGGAACAAGGCAGGAAACATTTTGTGTTCTGTGTTATCTTCCTCCTCTGCCTTCTATGGGTGGTGAATCCTGGTAACTAGAGGATGTTTAATTTCCTGAGTATGAAGTCATGACTGTTAATATATTACCTGAAAATAATGGTGGATGATGCAAATTTGGATAAGCCTGCAGAAGAGACAAGTTGCAAATTTGGATGAGCATGTAGGAGAGACCAGAGAAGGGAAGAGATGTGGAAAAGCCCTAGACGTGGAGAATTTGCAAGTGAAGGAAGTTTGAAAGACTACATGAAAGGGAGGTTCACTGGGCGGTGGGTGGGGCTTTGCAGAGAATACTGGAGCAGAGAGATTGGGAAGAGCTATCCATGGTGGCCACGAGACTATGCCACACAAATATCCAACTACAGAAAAGCTTATCAATTTAGGGCTGGCCTGATGAGCTGTAAAATCCATCTCAGGTCTGTACTGTGGCAGCACTTCCCATGGGCTGTTCCTAGCCAATGACTGAGGGAAGCAGCAATACTAAAGCCTCCTGTTCCTGGGACATAGGGGCTCCTCATGGCGCACCTTGGCTTGCAGACTCCCCCAGTGGCCTTGCTGAACCTTCCTTTGACTGGACAGCAGCCTAAGATGCTTTCTCCCAGCCTTCTTTGGCTCCTTTACCATGTTCTCTCACAGGAATCTTTCCCAATAAAATTCTTGCATATTTAATCCCATGCCAGTGTCTCAGTCTCAGAGACCCAGACTAAGATAATACCTAATGGATATTTTTATTTTTGAAGGGAGGTGAATTGCTGTGCTCTTTGTGACATACCCCTCCCGTATTTATCTTTTCTCAAGAGGTACTCAGTAAATTATTCATTTCTCACCAATGCTTATTGGAGTAGGTCTTCTTTTGGGGGGAAGGGATAAAGTGAAATGATGAGAACTGTTCAGGAATGCCACAGGTTAAGGATAGAAGCTGCCCATCACATAGAGTCACATATAGGTTCTCACATATAGGTGATATTAAGTTCCTCGCGTAAGTAAAACCAGGAGTATCAAGGTGATGCTTATTAATGCCGAAGATGTGCTTATTGCTTGCTCTATACCTCAAAAGAAATCGTGCATTCCTGATTGTGAAATCCTAAAAGGTAGAAGACAGATAATAAGTACATAGAAATAAAACAAAATGGCAGTGTCTAGGATACAGCTTTAAAGACCTACAGGATATTAGAGCTACAAGGCACTTCAGTGCCCACTTACTACCACAATGAATATGAGAAATGGACACGGGGAACATGACTTGCTCAAGGTGACGCAGACTGGGGTCATTGAACCAGAACTGGTAGCCAATTCTGACCGCCAATCTGACAGGCATCTGATGTCCAGTGAGAGACTAGTGAGAGAAATAGACTAGTGAGAGAAACTGCAGTGTATTGAGATTCCACAGGAACGAATGTATGAAAAGAAGAAGTACGTGTGGATGTCAGTATGTAGAACGAGATTCACCTGTTTTTCCTTCTCTAATGATAATACCATTACTAATTGAAGGCTGACTATGAGCCTTACCCTTCCTTCACACGGACTCAGGAATTCCTCACAGGACTCATAGGAGATAAATAACAAAATTCTATTTTTTATAGACGACGAAAAGGAAGCACATAGAGAGGAAAAGTACCTGAGATTACATAGTTACGCCCACTTCTTCCAAACTCCAGAACAGAGCCTGGCTATGGAATCCTGGTATCTTTTGAATCTTCCTAATTTTCTCCTTGAAAGTCCATCTAAATTGGCTTTAGATCCTCACATATAGTTATTTTTTCATATAATTTGTTTATTGCAGAAAAAGAAGTAACAGATGCATTTAATGGCTTTGAAAACATTTAAACAGGTGGACTTCAAAATATGTGAAATGAACATATTGTTGTTGTTTATTATAGTTTTCCTTTCTATTTTTGCTAAAAATCCCCAAGGACTTTGAGTTCTTAAAAAAAGAACATTTGTTTTATTATGTTCCTTAATATAAACAATTTTTTTAAAAGTGTTCATTTATACAGTGACCAAAATACTGATTCTAAACAATAAAAGCAGATGTCACAGATCCTGGACAAGACCTGGAAATATCTCACAAATACTCTATTTTTGTTCAAGTCAAATATGAAAATTTGTTTTGAAATTCCACTTTAACATACATTTCTCACTTAAATGTTACCAATAAATATTAACACCCTTTTGTAACAGTCCTAATTTCCTTTCCTCAACTCCCTTGACTGGTATACTTTACTGAGCAGTCCTTGCTATCTAAAGAAAAAAGAGAGGCTGGCCTGGTGGCATAGTGGTAAATTTTGTGTGCTCTGGTTTGGCTGTCCAGGATTTGGAGGTTCAGACTCCGGGTGCAGACGTAGCACTGCTAGTCAAACCATGCTGTGGCAGCATCTCACATAAAATAGAGGAAGATTGGCAACAGATGTTAGCTCAGGGCCAATCTTCCTCACCAAAAATAAAAAGAAAAGAAAAAAGAATGCAATTATCCAATTAACCACAAAAGAATGTGTGGCCACAGGCCAGGAAGTAAGGTTAATTGTGTTTTTCCCTCCTTTTCTTCTGCTATGGCCTTGTTTAATTTTAAAACTGTTGTTCTTACTTTTATCATTTGTCATATAGTTAACAATGTGTACATACTGTAGCAAGGTAGGTCAGAATTTTTTTATCCCTCCCCTCCCCTTCTACCATGATCTATCCTATTGTATCCTCAGTCACAGATATCTAAGGTAATAAATAAGATGTTTGAAAAGATGAGGAAAGAACCAGAGAGATGATACTGCCATGAGACTGTGCTATAAGTTATGGTCAATGTTAGCAAGAGGAAGTTTCTTTGCTTGGAAGTTGTGTTCCTATAAGTTAAATGGAAGGGCAGATGGCTGTCATATTCTCCCCTTATTCTCAGGACATGAGGTCTGGAATCACATTCTTCTAGGTGTAGCAAAGGAATGCCCAGATGAAACTGAATGACAGGCCTTCCAAGATGGAGGAAAAGAGAAAAAAAAAGTGAAACCCTCTGATGAGAGCAAAGGGGCAAAGAGAATGAGGAACTGTGAATTATGAGGGAAAGAACATGGGATCCAATTCAGCAGACTTGCCGTAGAATGGTGGTTATCTTGAGGAAAAGCAGGAAAGCACACTGCACTATTTACTGGACTCTACGTATGTACTTGATCTTATAATAGGAGTATGTTTTTCCTTCCTGGTGAGGACTCCATCTTCCTTCCTTTTTTGATATTGTAGACATAGCTATGAAAGTTTTTCAAAATTAATGGGACAACAATTAAATATTTAAAATATAATTGAATTTTACAAAACTTCATAAAATTGAGTAGGACAGGAATTTGGATATCATATCCAACCCTTTGATTTTACACATGAAGAAACTTATACTCAAACAAGTGAAAACACTTTTTCAAGGTCATAGGATTAATGATCCATGGATCCAGTACTACAGTCCATCTCTGATCTCCAATTCCAGTTTTCTTACTGCAGTAAAGTGTCTTAGTCAGTTCGTGCTGCTCTAGCAGAATACCATATCCTGGGTGGCTTATAAAAAACAGAAATTTATTTCTCACAGTTCTGGAGGCTGGAAGTCCAAGATCAAGGTGCTGGCAGATTCCGTATCTGGTGAGAGCCTGCTTCCTGGTTCGTAGATGGCTGTCTTCTCGCTGTGAACTCACACGATGGAAAGGGAGAGGTTGCTCTATGGGCTCCCTTTTATAAGGCACTAATCCCATGCATGAAGGCCCCATCCTCATAGCCTAATCACTTACCAAAGGCC
The DNA here is from genome assembly GCF_041296235.1 of Equus asinus. Lineage (NCBI taxonomy): Eukaryota > Metazoa > Chordata > Mammalia > Perissodactyla > Equidae > Equus > Equus asinus. The sequence goes on along the minus strand of NC_091816.1, from coordinate 21,383,885 downwards.
TCATCTCCTAATACCATCACCTTGGAGATTAGGATTCAACATATGAATTTTGGGGGAACAAAAACATTCAGTCTATAGCATAAGGTAGATTTTTTTTGTGATGAAACCAACCAGATAAAGTAAAAAAAAAAAAAAAAAAAACACTTTGGTTTCTACGGTGATCCACAGATTTCCTGGACAATGGAGTAACGGAAAATGTGGCAAGGAACAATTGGGTCCTCCAGCTGCCAGAGAGTGATTGACATAATTGGTGAACAGGAGTAGAAATTCAGGTGGCATATGATAATTCAGGGATAGAAAATGGTGACAGCGAGAGAGAGAGAGAAAGAGAGAGAGGACTAATGACCACAAAAACTGGGAAAGCCTCTAGTAGGTGATATGAATAGAAATCTTCAGAGAAAGAGTCTATGTCCAATCAAGCTTCTTATAGAGATTTCTACTGATAAAACTTTCTCTACAGGGCACTAGGACCATTTGTCTGCTGGTGTTCTGCCCCAGTCCTTCTCTTTTCTGTGTCACAGGGGCAGGATATCTGGAAACTACATTTCCCAGACTCACTTGGGGCAGATTTCTAGTAAGTTGCTGACAATGGGAGGTACTGGCAAGAGATTGGAAGGCCGCCAGAGAAAGGAAAAACCAATACTTTTAGTCAATATTTTGCTCCATGGCCTTTGGCAAGTGAGAAGTGACCGCAAGCCTGGGTTCCTGCTGAGGCAGCACAGTGCCAACAGCACCAGCACTCGTGGGTGCTCCACAGCTCTATCAGCCCAGTACTCGTGGGTCCTGACTCCTGCAGTGTCAGAAGGAGTGTCGGTCCCTGGCTTCCTACAGCAATGGCTGTAAGAGGAACTCCAGCATCTGCAGCAGCACAGAAGCAGCACCCCAAATCCCCAGACTTGGGGTGACTCCATTTCCTTTTCTTTCTTCAGGCCCCACAGTGGTAGTGGCATCATGCATTTACTAACAGCAGTAAGTTCTCCTGTCACCAATCTCTGGGAACCTCGTCCCTTTTATTTTTCTTGCTCATTTCTGTTTCTTTTTTTTGCTACTTTTTCGCTACTTTCATAACCAATTTCCAATCCAATCTAGAGTTTTAATTATCTAGAATTGTTTTTGTTTTCCTAACTGGACATGGATAGACACAAGCATCATGTGATCCTCTTATGTTCTGCTCTTAAAAAAACATAAGGTAAAGTTTTGCATGATTCCTCAAGAGTTCTACTGTTGCCAGGAAAGTGACGTCATACAAAGACTAGTGTGTGGGGGCCCAAGAATATGTCAGCTAATATTTCTATGATGCCAGTTTCCTTAAAGTATAAAATAATGAATATAATATCACTGGTATGATTAGTTGCCATGCATTTTCATATAAGAGCTCATCCTGCTGCCTTCTTCGTGCAGTTTCTTCCTCTGTAGAACTTATACATATAGATAAGGCAGGTAGACACTTATACAATGTAATGGAAGGTGTGAAAGTATCTATCTGACCAAAAATATCAACTAAATTTTAATGTATTCTCTTGTGAAAGAAATGTATGTATGTAAACTATTATTAAATTAAATTATATACATATGATATATTTACATATTAGTTAAGAATTGTTATAAAAATATTAAACCATAATAACCAAAATAATTATGTGACATTACATAGCAACAGGTAGGTACTATATTTAATAAATATTATGGTGATGAGAGAAAGAGAAAGAACAAGTTCTCTCAGTGAGACAAAAGTCTCAAGAAAATTCCAGTAAAGGAGAACTCTGTAGGCAAAGATTTAGTGGGAGTAACAGCCAGACACTGGGCAGAGAGGATCAGAAGCATGGCCTCACTAGAGAGTGGAGTGACACATGGGTTGAAAGGATGCCTAAGATCCTCACCATTAACAACACTCTTTTGTGTTTAAAGGTTTTTATTTCAAGAAAGCCCATGTTAAAATAACAGGACTTTATATGGGGGAACAGCACGTTGTCTTTATCAATTTGACAAATAAAAATGGCAAGTAATAGGATATATTGGAGTATATGAGGAAGCCATTTTGTGTAAACCTAATTCGGCCTGACCTTGTCTTTCCAAAAGAGCCTGACCGTGGCTGTTGAGCATGCATCATATATCTGCTTTAGATATTCCCTACGGCAAGAGCAAAGGCCCTTGAGATAAAGTGCAACTTCCCTCCCCCTCCCAACGTTGCCATCTCCTTAAGGATTAAGTGTCTTTCCTTAGGCTAGAAACTGATTGCTGTGCTCACCTGTGACTGCCCAGCTCGAGACAATAGACTTGCCTCCTGCTATGCCCATCGAGATAGCAGACCCACTACCTGCTGTGTCCATCAAGCGCTGTGCTGACAGGGCAATCTTGTGACTATTGTGGGAGGGACATTTCAATCATATGTGAAACATCCTGCTTGGGGGTATATAACCACTCTGTACACCTCACTTCTTTGGTGCCCTTTCTTCCTTCAGGAAGAATGGCCCCGGGCCATGGTCCTCAGATTACAGCTCAGAATAAACTCACCCAAATTTTCATTTATAGATTGGTTATGGATTATTTTTCATGGGCAAATTTACACATAAGGAATTTTCTAGTAAAACTGTTGGGCAGATTGTGACTAGGAGCAGGGCCAGCTGGGTCTCAAACAGCAAACTCAGAAAAGGGAAGGGAGTACAGCATGGCGACTATAGTTAATTATACTGTATTGTGTATTTGAAAGTTGCTAAGAGAGTAGATCTTAAAAGTTCTCATCACAAGAAAAAAACTGTAACTATGCAAAATGATGGATGTTAACTAAATTTACTGTGGTGATCATTTTGCAATACGTACATATATCAAATCATTATGTTGTACACCTTGGACTAATGCAATGTTATATGTCAATTTAAAAAAAAAGGGAAGGGAGAGGAGGGGAAGAGAAAGGGAAGAAAAGGAAAGAGGAAAGGGGAGTCTGTCCCTTGACTGACACTAGCGATGCTACCAGATCACAAAATTGAGACTTGATTTGTGTAAATGTATATGTCCATATGTAATCAATGCATGCAATCTTCATAACATGAGTCTATATTTCCACTAATAAAAATTCTCCTAGATACTAGAACTAAGTGTGCTGCCAAGGTGTGTGAACATGTGTACCTAGGAGGGAGGATGTTAGAGAGATATATACATGTCGTTACAGCAGTATAGCATATCTTCTCCAGGCAGGTAGGCTGGCAGCGGTATACGATAGGAACGTAAGGAGGCTCCTAAAACTGTTTACTTGGGCCATATGTACACTGCAATTGAACCAGGTTGTACATTTATTATGATGTATGAAGCACAAAGTGGTTTAGCTTTACCTGTTGAACATTAGGGCAAGTCACAGTGAGGGACGCAGAGAGAGGGTAAAGGCCCACAGAAGGCATCTGGGGAACCGAGAAACAGCATTGAGAAGAGTAAGTCCCTGGAAAGGATGCAGGCAGACTTGTGAAAGAGAGGATGCTAAAAAATCCAAAGATGCTGATGGAGGACATCAACAGCCATGCTCAATTCATCTGTGTGACTCTCAGCATAGATGAGTATGATTAAAAAAAAAAGCATGATAAAAGTTGTTTTTTGGTGGTGATGGTGATAACGTTGACGAGGAGGAGTTTGAATACAAGCATACCATGATTATGATTATGCGTTCAAAGATTATGTTGTAAAAAAAAATCTCTGATGTTCATCAATTTGTGGTTAAGAAAAGTATATTCCTTAGTTTATCCTTTTGTTGATTGAAGAGTAATCAGCATAAAGCCGAATTTCTAAATCCTTCACAGCCATAATGATACTTTCAATCTCACCTGGAGTATTTTCACTCCACATTGCATTCAATTGCTTCACAGGAATATATTAAATGCATTTCAAAGATTAAAGAAAATAATGAAACACGCATTACTTGAATATATTTGTCTTACATTATTGGGGTTAGTAGTCTTATTTCTGAAAATAAACAGAAGGTCCTAGGAGAAAAGTAAACTTGATAGTACATTTTGAGCAGCTCCATTGTTCCAGGACCCTGTAGGAGGCAAGATGAAGGGAAGGAGGAAAGCGTGCTATGGCAGAGGAAACAGAGGGACATTTCAGAAGCCCAGAGAACCTTCCTCCTTTTGCCTGCACATGCTCCTTTCCTCTCAGCCTGCTTCCTCCTGCCAAGTCCCTTCTCCCAGATCTGTATCTCTCCAATTGAAAGGTAGACAGGAATTCAGCTTGCTACCATCCGTGCAGGGATAACACGCTTGCTTTGTTTCTAAAGGTTCCAGGCCTTAGCACATAAGCATAGGTGAAGGTGGAAAGGCAGAAGCCACAGAGAATAGCCACCTGTGTCTTTCCTTCTTCCCCTGCCATCCCACACACAACTAAGACCTTTCTTGAGGGCATGCATTCCACTTACTACCGGCATTGTTATGCAAGTACTGGGTGGGCTAGAAAGAAATTTCAAAGGAGCCACACAAGAAGTAGGTTTGGGTGAGGAGTGGAGAGCAGAGACAGCAGTTTTACTTGTTCTGATGTGGAAGCAGTCGGAGACTTCACTTGATTGGGTCTTTTCAGGCATCGGCTGTGGAAGCCAACCTCCTCTCTCATGGTCTCAGCCTTTCTCTAGGCACCATGTTCTACAGTAATTTGTGCTCCTAGAAAGAGAGTAATCACCATATTTACCCACTTGAACAATGTTTCTATGTATACTTAGTTAAAAGTGAGGTTCAAGGTTAATGAAGGACATTGTGACCCTTAACCCCACAGTGCCTGTATCATCCTCCCAGTCGTGGACGTATCCTTCTACAATTCTTCTGGCAGCACTCTCTACTTTCCGTATTTCCCTATTCCCAATATTTCTAAGAAGAATAGAAAGGTCTTGATGACCTTGACTGTGTGTGACGTATGAGATAAAAGGTGAAGATATGTGTAAATAATATATATATATATATATATATATATATTATATTTTCTTTTATTTGGTGTCCAGACCCCAATCTTATTCTCAGAATTAGTAATACAACATCTCAAAAAGCCCTCCTAATTGTGTCTGCCTGCCAAGGTAACTTGCAGAATATGTCTTCCATTTGTTATTCAGATAGTCAGTTCTACTTGCAATTGCCATTTACTGATTCCCATCTGTTAGAGGTTTTTCTTGTATCCGATGGCAGTTGAAGCAGATTGTGAATGTAACAGAAAATGTTTTCTTGGCACAGAAAAGGAGTATCTGTTTTAATTGACAAGGTGTAACATTTATGAGATAAAAATGAATTTTAGCCATCTCGTTTATTTTCCTTCAGTCTATTCGAGACAGTTATTGGCTCTTAGGTGTATATACAGTAACCTCAGGAAATAATGGAAAAGACAGAAAAACAACTCTCAGGAAAGTCAATTCAAGCCTGCTGATTTTCTTTTCCAAGATTTTATTTTTCCTTTTTCTCCCAAAGCCCCCCGGGTACCTAGTTCTATATTTTTAGTTGTGAATCCTTCTAGTTGTGGCATGTGGGACACCACCTCAGCATGGCTTGACGAGTGGTGCCACGTCCATGCCCAGGATTCGAACTGGCGAAACCCTGAGCTGCTGAAGCAGAGCGTGCGAACTTAACCACTCAGCCACGGGGCTGGCCCCAAGGCTGCTGATTTTAAAACTTTCAGGGAAATAGCAGATTTAGAGAATGGAGAGGGAGAATTAGGGTGGCAGTGGACATTCTTAGTGTCTTATGTGCCAGTATTTTTAGAAAATAAAAAAGTGTTATTTTAGAAAAAGCAATTTCCCCTGCTCAGGAATGATAAATAAATTATTTTATTACAAATGAGCATGAAGTCAATGCTTTAAATGGAAAAAAAATCAATCCCCTGTTCCTCCTTAAGAATGATCATATATTTGATGAGTATCTTTCAACTGATAATGATTTTTTAAGTCTTATTTCTTGGTACTCTCATGAGTAGTAAACCATATTAAGCAGTAAAATGCTGAACAATTTTTGAGATTAGGCATTGTTTCTATTAAACTTATTTATCACAGTAAAGAGCAAATTGAGGGTACCAGATTCACACTGGATTAGACTAGCTGAAAGGGATATTATGAAAATGCCAAAAAAGTAGTAAAAAAACAAGGTAAATTGAAAAGCAATAAAAGGAAAGTAAAGGTGAAATTAACTATTCTGATCAGTGAAAAGACACTATTTCCCCAAAGGAAATAAAAGTGATAGCAATATCTTCATGAGATCATTTTATCGGAGACAAAAAGGGAATACAAGGAACATATTCTATGCCATTTTTCACTTGCTGAGCCTCATTAAATCATCATATGATGCTAAAAAGAGAAAGAAGTATCTATAGAATGCATCCCATTTTTCAATTTTGGAAGATATTAGGTGTAATTTGAAACAACCCAAGGTTAAAGGTACTATGGTTTAGGAAGGATGATTTTAACTGAGACTAGTAGTTTTAAGCCCCAAGGGATATATCAAGTGTCCCTTGAGAGTGACACTAAAAGAAAGCACTTACTATTTATTCTATCTGCTTGCCACAGTGTTAAGCATTTCTCTTTCTCCTGGAAATCTTTGCCTTCATCTGAGAGACTCTTTGCCCAGAGCTGTTTACCTATTTTTCAATTGGCGTAGGAGGAAGGGTGAACGCAGGAGCATGAGGAAGTGGGACTATGGAGAAGCTTGCGTAAGAAGTGTCCCCCTCAGGGATCACTATATTTCCTGACTAAGCGGAAAAGTGAATCTGTGCATTCACGCTTTTAAATTTTCAAAAGCAAACTTCTTATACTAGAATAACTTTTTCTAAATGGTATATACTAATACAAGATTTTTTTTTCCCTGTCAGTGTGATTAATGCTGTTTGGATTCTCATAAACCACCTCATAATTGACTGGGGTCAGAGTGTCCACAGGGACAACCCTGCACATTCCACACCTGGCTTCATGGGGTGCTGGTATTTAGAGAACGCTCTAAGGTCTGTTTTCCATTGACCTTTCAAATCCTGTTAATTGCTTGTACAGTAAGCGTTAAAAGTCAAGCGTGGCAAAATTAAGGGAAAAGATGAAGTTTTCATTCAAAGGAGTACAGACAGGATGAAAGAAATAGCAGCAACCATGTCAAATGTGGACCAGGTGGTGAACAGGGAACATTTGTTAGGAGACTGTTCAGTAGAGAGGAAGTGGACTCGGTCAACTTGACCCCAGGGGTAACTGGAGATAGTGGTCATCTCCAGAAGCCTTTTCTGAAATTACTGGAACTCTTGACACTTCAAATGTCTAAACACAGGATAAACCATCAACTCATTGGAATACTTTTGAGAAGATTCAAGTGTCAGATGGTATTGGATGAGTGAAAATTTATTTCTAATCTCAAGGTTCTGTTTCCTATTCTGAAATTTCTACATACTATAAAACTTACAATCTTTAAACTCTATATTTACAAAATCTGAGATGAGTTTGATTTCAATTTATAAGGAGAAAGAAGGCATATATGACTTCCTTAAAAAAAATCATGTAGCTCAATCCCTGATATTTGTCACATAACATTTATAATATTCCTTTCTATAAATTGGTCTTCAATATTCCCTGTCATGAAAGGAAGGATTAGTGATTTTTCTACTAAGTTATTTTGGGCTTAAAATTTGTTCTGCCAAATTGGAAAACTCGGACAAAATTAACTTTGGCCATAGAAAGTAGATAGTTATTGATAGTAAGCTATTGAGAATAAACGGAAAATTTACCTGGCAAAAAAGTCATTCTTTTTCTTAATAGCTATATCAAGAGACTGAATTGGGGTGACCATTCCCTTTCTCTTGGGCAGGAGGAAATGCTTTTTCACAATCAGTAATGTTTCCATTACTTGACCCTTAAACTGAACAGAAGGTCTTCTGGGACAAATCCTTAAATTTACAAATAATTAGTAATGTATAGGCTCAAAAAAGTTAGTAAGGATTTATCATCTGTATTTACGGAGCAAATAAATCAGATGAAGGAAGCTTGATCATAATCATGAGAGGAAACTAGGAAAAAATTGAGGAAAAATATAATCTATATCTAGTTCTATTAATACCACACTATATGAAGTATGCAGACTGAGCACACATATGCAGCGTCTAATGTTGCAGTCAAATAAGTCTACTTTTCATCTGATCTATATGTAAGAACACACATAACTGTTACAATGGCGTAAATAGGCTTGAACGGGACTGCAGTCCACATAGATGCTGCCATTGCGTTGCTATTCAACACCCAAACCATAATTTTCAGTTTTGTCCTCAGGCTTTGCTGTAGTGATTGAGCTTTAAAAATGGAAATTTGCTGTTGTCATTTTCCCTGAGGACACAGACTAAATCCACTCTAGAACAGCTCCCACATTCTGGTCCTAACCACTGCTTTGGTCTTATCCCTCTTCTTCTTTTCTGCTCTAGCCATAAGGAAATTCTACCTGTTGCTCACACTGTCCCTTGTCTCAGGGATTTTGCATACACTGTAATTCTCTTCTAACCCTTCTGTCATGGAGCTAACCGCTACTTATTCCTCAAGTTTCACATTAAACATCGCCTTTTGGGAGAGGTTTCCCCTCACAGAGCAGACAGGTCAGTTCTTCTTGTATATGTTCTCAAGGCCGTCCTTTATTTCTCTATAACATAAATTATGTTTATTTAGTTTATGGTTTTCCCACCTTTAAGCCTTTGAGTTGTATGAGGGCAGATATTCAATACATGTTTGTTGGATAAAAAGATACATGCTAGATCTATTCTATTTATAATAAATGGTCTAGTCCCAGTCTCAGAACCTGTTGGAGATACGAGGTACTATTTAATTTCTTTATCTGTATTTCTTTTATTCAAATGCACACACACACACACACACACAGACACACATACACACACAGACATCTTGCTTGCAATTTTCCAGAAGTAAAATTCCAGAGCTGCAGGTCCCTCACCTCTGAACTTGCCCCATGTCTCCACTCTGATCTCATTCACCACAACTCCCCAGCACCAGGGTTTGTGAAACAGTCCACTCAGGAGGCCCTGGTCCCCTACCTAGTGCCAAAGGACTGTGAGCTGCTGTGTCATGAGGAAGATGGACAATATGCTCATCAGGAGGAGAATCTGAACATTCGTGGTGCTACTGAAGTGGAACTCTGAAAAATCACAGCTATCCAGACGCCACCCTCTGGAGATTCTGCTGTGAACCCTCAGTTAATAGTGAGTAAAATGCACTGGGACCTGAGGTCTATGAAAGTTGAAATAGAAAAGCAAACTGTGACATCTGGACCTGAGCTTCCAGCACCCCTTCCTCCCACCCCCACCCAGGCAAAAGTGGACAAAAAGAGAGTGAAACTCTCCAGAAGAAGTCTCATGACATTATTGTCTACAACTGACTCGGTTGATCTTGAGTACTTGAAAAACAGAATGAAAAGTGTTGGGGGGAAGAATTAAAGTCTCAGCATGCCTCAGTGAAGCATGCTGAGCAGGGCATCTGGTGAGAGATGGTAATCCCTTCACACAGCCAATGTTTATTGTGCTGCAGCCATATGGAAGGCATCATGATAGACATTTAGATAAATAAAGAGGAAGATGGACATGAAAACCTCTCTGACTGTAATGAGTTTCCAATGAGATGGAGGAGAGAGCAATGTAAGGCAGTAAGCATAAGAAAGAAAGATGAAAATGTGTGCTATGATACAGGCAGAGCAACATGCCATGCCATGGGAGATTGAAGGAGGAAGATTAATTCTGACTAAGGGGAATGGCAGAAACTTCAGTGAGAACATACCCCCTGAGGTGGATCTTGCAAGCTGATGTGGAAGAAAAGAGGTAATGATAGAGCAAGCAAGAGCGTGAGCACAGGATGAGTTGTGAATTGTCTTCACATTTTAAGAAAATAAGTTCAGGGAATAAATGTACTCTTTTCTCTCTGGAGCATAGAATATCTACACAAAGGATTTGGAAAGAAACAGAGAGATAGATTTGGGCCAGATCATGCTAGACCACAAGAGCTTGCAAATAAAGCTAGAACTGTTAAATGTTATATCATAGACAATACAAAGCTACTATAGGTTTCTGTGTGTATGTGTGTATAAAAAGTTTAGCTAAGTTACTCTAGGATATTCCTGCCTTGGGATCTATTTCATTTGGCCAGGTGACCTACAGTGACTTTAAAGTGCTACTAGCCTCTCAGGCACACAGCCTAGATAGCAATCCTCAGAGTTGCAAGCAAATGTAAGTTCCTGATATGACTTTTCCAATAGGCCTTGTAACCAACAGTCTCACCTGCCTCCCAGCATGCTGTATGCCTTCCTTCTGTGCCTCATAGATAAGAACACCCTGTAACTTACCAAAACCTTGTCCTTTTTGTTTGAATTGACCAATATTGCCTTGGCTTGGGAACCACAAAGCATCCCACCCACAGACCCTGATAAAGAGATGGGCCTCAGGTTCTGCATCTTTGTCTGTCTCAATTCTGCCTTGACTTCCCCATGTGGCACCTCAAGGCATGCTAGGTACTTCCTCCATGACCTGTGAATAATACATTTCTCTATTTCAATTTCTCTTGTGGTCTATTGTTGAACCATGGCTCACCATCCAGCACCCTGTGCTGCACTTAAGAAGTGTTACTTTGACAAGTTCACAACAGTATGTGTGTGCATGTGTGCATGTGTGTGCATGCATTTAGGAAGATACAGCATTAATTTTTTCCCAAGATTATCTAATTTATCCAATCTACCCCCATTTTTTTTGGTATTATGGATCAGGCACTCTTCTAAAAAGATAGATATGGTTTCTTCTTAGATATGAAGGAGACAATAAATACAAAAAATGAGGAGAGTAGTCATAGTGGTTATATGAGAATAACAGGGCAGAGTTATAGACAACTTTAGCACAGTTGAGAAAGGCCTTTGGGGAATGACGTTAGCATGATGGTGGAGTGAGCTCTTCCCTTAGACTCTCCCCACTAAGATACAATGAAAAGGACATTCATATACCAACAGAGGACATTCACATAACACAAAGGACATCCAAGAGATCTGCACAGCCATATATCTGAAGGTGGAGGTGCTGGAATCCCCGGAGGAAGTGGAAGGAGGTAAAGGGATCTCCCCTCCCTTCTGGCAATGGCAGTGACCCAGGACACGGGACCATGTGTAGCTCTGAGAGAAGGGGGGATGGGCAGCCATCCACAGGAACACCTTCACTTTCCAAGTTCCCTTACAGCTCATGTGAAAGCCCCACACAGAAGTGACTAAGCTATTCTTGGGGTGTCTTCATCAAGCCAGCACCCCAGGAGAGCAGATAGTGATAGCAGAGCAAGAATGACCCAGAGATCACACGTGCAAAAATGAGTGCCTGTTCCCCCACCTGGTGCTCAATCTCAGCTGGTCAGCCAGAGCACCTGTGCATGGATTAGTAAATCAGTAGCTGTGAGCAAGAAAGCTGGGGTAATAGTAGGCTCAGAAAACACAGCTCTTGACCCCCTTCCCAGTGGTGGCAGGCGGAATCTGTGACCAGATCACTCTGCAGAGACACAAATCCAAGCCATCAAACAGTATGAAAAAATATATTAATACTCAAGACCAGAAGGAAAATGACAAGCACCCAGAAATCAATCCTGAAGGCACAGAAATTTATAATCTAAATCACAGAGAATTCAAAATAGCTATCATAAAAAGTCTCGAGTTACAAGAAAATACAGATAGACAGATCAATGAAATCAGGAGCTTCTTCACAAAAGAGATTGAAACTATAAAGAAAATCCAACCAGAAATGTCAGAGATGAAAAACACAATGGATGAGATAAAGAAAAATCTGGCCTCCCTGAATAGCAGAGCAGATATTATGAAGGAAAGAGTCGGCATTCTGGAGGACAGAAATATAGAAATGCCCCAGATGGAGGAGGAGAGAGAATTAAGACTAAAAAGAAATGAAAAAATTCTCTGAGAAACATCAGACTCTATTAGGAAATGCAAAATAAGGAGTATAGGTATTCCAGAGAGAGAAGAGAAGAACAATGAAGCAGAAATCTTATACAAACAAGTAATAGTGAGAACTTCTAAAACCTGAGGAAGAAGCTGGAAATTCAAGTGAAAGAAGCCAATAGAACTCCTAATTACATCAATGTAAAAAGACCTTTTACAAGGCATATAGTAGTAGAGCTGGCAAAAGTCAATGACAAAGAAAAAATATTAAGAGCAGCAAGGCAGAAGAAAACAACTTACAAAGGAACCCCTATCAGGCTTTCAGTGGATTTCTCAGCAGAAACTTTACAGGCCAGGAGAGACTGGAATGATATATTCAAAATTCTTAAAGATAAAAACTTTCAGCCAACAATAGTCTATCCAGTGAAAATATCCTTCAGATATGACAGAGAAATAAAAACTTTCCAAGATAAACAAAAGCTAAGGGAGTTCATTGCCACAAGACCCCCTCAACAAGAAATGCTCAAGAAGTCCCTCACAGCTGAAAAAAATAAAAAAGAAAGAGTTTACACAACCTTGAAAGGAGATAGACACACAAAATCAGGAAACTGCATCTCTCTATCAGAACAAGTTAGCAAACACTTAAAGATAAAAAGAAGGAAAACATCAAAATAAAGATGATCTCATCATTTTAACCACAAGCTCACAACATAAGATGGAATAAGTTATGACAATAATGACTTAGAAAGGGATGGAATTGGCTTAGTCTAAGGAAATAGGCTATCAGCAAATGGAGTATCTCATCTACGAGATTTTTTATTCAAATCTCATGATAACCACTAAACAAATAATCAGAACAGAGACAAAAATGATAAATAAAGAGAAAGTGAAGAAAACCATCATAGAGAACTACCAAAGTGAATTGGTAGTCTGAAATACATGGGACATGAAATGAGAGAAATGCAGAATAACCAGAAAACGAGTGATAAAATGGCAACATTAAGCCCTCATACATCCAGAATCACTCTAGATGTAAATGGATTGAATTCTTCAATCAAAATACAGAGTGCCTGGATGGATTAAAAAAAAACCCAAGAATATGCTGCCTCCAGGAAACACATCACAGCTCCAAAGACAAATACAGTCTCAGAGTGTAGGGATGGAAGACAATACACCCGGCTAATGGCAAACCAAAGAAAGCAGGTGTTGCCATACTTATATCACAGAAAGTAGACTTCAAGACAAAACAGGTAATGAGAGGCAAAGAGGGGTGGCATATAATGATAAAAACGACACTCCACCAAGAAGACATAACACTCACAAATATCTATGCACCAAACACAGGAGGACCAAAGGACATCAAGCAACTATTAACAAGCCTAAAGGAGGTATTAAGAAAAACAACACAATAATAGTAGAGGATGTTAACAGGCCACTTACATCAATGGACAGATCATCCAGACAGACAGTCAACAAGGAAATAGTGGATTTAAACAAAAAACTAGACCAGATGGACTTAATAGATATATATAGGGAACTCCATCCAAAACAGCAAAATACATATTCTTCTCAAGTGCACTTGGAACATTCTCAAGGATAGACCATATGTTGGGAAATGAGGCAATCCTCAATAAATTTAAGAAGACTGAAATCGTATCAAGCACCTTCTCCAACCATAATGCCATGAAACTAGAAATCAACTACAAGAAAAACTCTAGGAAATTGACAAAAGTGTGGTGACTAAAAAACATGCTACTGCACAACAAGTGGACCATTGAAGAAATTAAAGGAGAAATCAAAAAATATCTGAGACAAATGAAAATGAAAATGCACCATACCAACTCAAATGGGACACAGCAAAAGTGGTCATAAAAGGGAAATTCATAGCAATAAAGGCCCACCTTAACAAACAAGAAAACTCTCAAATAAGCAATCTTAAACTACACCTAATAGAATTAGAAAAAGAAGAACAAGTAAAGCCCAAAATCAGAGAAGGGGGGAAGTAATAAACATTAGGGCATAAATAAATGAAATTGAAACAAACAAAAGTGGTACAAAGGATCAATGAAACAAAGAACTGCTTCTTTGAGAAGATAAACAAAATTGACAAACTCTTAGCAAGACTCACTAAGAAAAAAAGAGAGAAGTTTCAAATAAATAAAATTAGAAATGAAAGAGGAGAAATTACAACAGATACCACAGAAATACAAAGGATTATAAGAGAATACTGTGAAAAGCTACTTGCCAACAAACTGGAGAATCTAGAAGAAATGGATAAATTCTTAGACTCATACAACCTCCCAAAACTGAACCAAGAAGAAATAAAGAATCTGAGTAGAACAATCACAAATTAAGAGATTGAAACAGTAGTCAAAAATCTCCCAAAAAGCAACAGTCCAGGACCAGATGGCTTCTCTGGAGAATTCTACCAAACATTCAAAGAAGAATTAATACCTATCCTTTTCAAACTATACCCCAAAATTAAAGAAGACAGAATACTTCCTAACACATTCTATGAGGCCAACATCACCTTGATACCAAAGCAAGACAAGGACAACACAAAGAAGGAAAATTACAGGCCAATATCTCTGATGAGCACATGTACAAAAATCCTCAACAAAATATTGGTAAACTGAATACAGTAATATTTTAAAAAGATCATACACCATGATCAAGTGGGATTTATATGAGGGACAAAGGATGGTTCAACATCCACAAATGAATTAATATGATACACCACATTAACAAAATGAGGAATAAAAACCACATGAGCATCTCAACAAACACAGAGAAAGCATTTGACAAGATCCAACTTCCATGTATGATACAAACTCTACATAAAATGAGTTTAGAAGGAAAGTACCTTAACATAATAAAGGCCATATATAGCAAATTCACAGCCAGCATCATATGCAATGGGGAAAAACTGAAAGCCATCCCTCTGAGAACAGGAGCAAGAAAATGTTTCCCACTCTTGTCACTCTTATTCAACTTAATACTGGAAGTTTTGGCCAGAGCAATTAGGCAAGAAAAAGAAAGAAAAGCAGTCCCAATTGGCAATGAAGAAGTGAAACTCTCGCTTTTTGCAGATGACATGATTTTATATATAGAAAACTCTAAAGGATCCATTGGGAATCTATTAGAAATAATCAACAACTACAGTGAAGTTTCAGGGTACAAAATCAACTTACAAAAATCAATTGCCTTTCTATCTTCTAATAACGAACTAACAGAAGGAGAACTCAAGAATAGAATCCCATTTACAATTACCACAAAAAGAATAAAATATCTAGGAATAAATTCAACCAAGGAAGTGAAAGACCTATACAAAGAAAACTGTAAGAAATTATTTAAAGAAATCAATGATGGCATAAAGAAATGTGAAGATATTCCATGCCCCTGGATTGGAAGAATAAATGTAGTTAAAATGTCCATACCACCCAAAGCGATCTACAGATTCAATGCAATCCAAGACAGAATCTCAACATGATTCTTCACAGAAATAGAACAAAGAATCCTAAAATTTATATGTGGCAAAAAAAGACCCTGAATAGCTAAAGCAATCGTGAGAAAAAAAACAAAGCTAGAAGCATCACAATCTTTGACTTCAAAATATACTACAAAGCTATAGTTCAAAACTTCCTGGTTCTGGTACAAAAACAGATACACAGATGACTGGAACAGAATTGAAAGCCCAGAAATAAAACCACACGTCTACAGTTAATCTTCGACAAAGGAGCCAAGAACATACAATAGAGAGAGGAAAGTCTCTTCAGTAAATGGTGTTGGGAAAACTGGACAGCCACAGGCAAAAGAACCAAAGTAGACCATTATCTTTCTCCATACAAAAACATTAACTCAAAATGGGTCAAAGACTTGGTGGTAAGACCTGAAACCATAAAACTCTCAGAAGGAAATATAGGCAGTAAACTCTTTGACATTGGTCTGAGAAGGATCTTTTCAAATACCATGTAACTTGGACAAGGGAAACAAAAGAAAAAATAAACAAATGGGACTTCATCTGATTAAAGAAGTTCTAAAGGCAAAGGAAAACAGTGACAAAATGAAAAGACAGCCCATCAAATGGGAGAAAATATTTGTAAGTCATATAACTGACAAGAGGTTAATCTTCATAATATATTAAGAACTCACACAACTGAACAACAAAAAAACAAACAATCTGATCAAAAAATGGGCAGAGGATATGAATAGACATTTTTCCAAAGAAGATATACAAATGGCCAAGAGGCGCATGAAAAGATATTCAACATCACTACTCAACAGGGAAATGCAAATCAAAACTACACTAAGATACCATCTTACCCCCATTAGAATAGCTATAGTCACCAAGGTAAAAACCAACAAATGTTGGAGTGGATGTGGAGAAAAGGGAACCCTCATACACTACTGGTGGGAATGCAAACTGGGACAGCCACTATGGACAACAATATGGAGATTTCTCAAAAAATTAAAAATAGAAATACCCTACCACCCAGCCATCCCACTACTGGGTATTTATCCGAAGAACTTGAAATCAACAATTCAAAGAGCCTTATGTACCCCTATGTTCATTGCAGCATTATTCACTATAACCAAGAAGTGGAAGCAACCCAAGTACCCTTCTACAGATGAATGGATAAAGAACGTGCAGTATATATATATATATACATACAATGGTATACTACTCAGCAATAAAAAAGACAAAATTGTGCCATTTGCCATGGACCTTGAGGGTGTGATGTTAAGTGAAATAAGCCAGACAGAGAAAGACAAACACTGTATGCTTTCACTCATATGTGGAATATAAACTAACACATGGACAGACACATGAGTTCAGAGGTTACCAGAGGGGAAAGGAGTTGGGGGGCGGGCACAAGGGGTGAAGGGGCATATTTATGTGGTGACTGAAAAATAATAATGTACAACTGAAATTTCAAAATATTTTAAACTATTATGACCTCAATAAAAAAATTTTTTTTAAAAACAAACAACACAAAGGCCTTTGGGAAGGTGATTATTAGCAGGGGCTTAGTTTTCTGAATTCCTGGATCCATGAGGAAATGTCCACTAAAATAATTCTTCTGGCCATTATTGTGTTCGTTCCTACTTGCCTAACCTCATGGAGTAAGAATGATGAATGATTGATTAGATGGAGAAATCAACACCTTATCTTAACCCCTTCCTTTCTCTTCTTTGGCTCAGCCTGTCTGATGCCCACGTAGTCTCTTTTCTCCTGCTTCCTCCATGCAATAAGTTACTCAGGCATCCTTTACCCTTGAAAGTTTGTATCTGAGCATGAGTTAAGGCCTTGAAAGTCGAGGATACATCTAATTCAGGATGGAGAAAGGTAGGATGCTTGATTCTAGCTCAAGTCAAGCTGGGATTTTCAAAAATAAAGCTATAACTTTTATTGCCATCTCTCGGATCTGCAGCCTAGGAGGCACTGTCCACTCTGAGTGGCTACGTCTTCTATATTTTGGGAAGTTAAAAACCTAGAATTTCAAGCAAAACTCTAAGATGGAGTCCACATTAAGAAGTGTGAAGAATTCATTAGACACATGAGCCTAAGCAAGGAGGCCTGTTAAGTGGTTACTGTAATAGCTCAAGCAGGGGCTGGTGAGGACAATGGCAATATGAATACCACAGAGGAAGTCCATCTTAGATAAATAAGAGCCACTGAGATATGAGTCCCAGAGAGAAGAGGTGATGCTGAGCTTGAGTTTGTTGAATGGAAGAAGGGCAGTACCATCGATTGCACCACTGAAACTGAAGAAAGAGCAGGATCAAAGAGGAGGATGCTCCCTGAACAGGTCCATTTCCCTCACATGCTCCAGCAATGTGTTTAACTCCATGCTCTGGGAGTGACTGAGGCCCCCCCAGATCACAGGCCGTAGTGTCCTTTGTTAGTATAAAGGAGCACAGTAACATAGGCTCATGTACTCTGATATATTATGTAAATCTCAAAGAACTAGAGAGAAATGTTTTTAAAGACTAGGAAGGAAGAATATTTGCCTGATAGGAAAGGTACAAAACTGATCTTAGAGTGATTTAATACTAATTACTACAGGGCCTGCCCCAGTGGCAAAGTGGTTAAGTTTGCCACGCTCCACTTTGGCAGCCCGGGCCTGGTTCCTGAGCATGGACCTACACCACTTGTCTATCAGTAGCCATACTGTGATGGCGGCTCACATACAAAATACAGGAATATTGGCAACAGATGTTAGCTCAGGGCGAATCTTCCTCAGCAAAAAAAGAAAAAAAAAAAGGCTGCAAATTTTTTGTTATTGAAGAAAGAACATTTTAAATGTGACAACATTAAAATGAATAGATCTCCCCAAAGCAAATAAGAGAACCACTAATCTCCCTTCTAATTAAATGATTATATGATTTTATGAGAGAAGATTAAGTTTTGTTTTTAAACATAGTTGCTGGGTAATATGAGTGTGAGCCAGATATAGAGAATTTGAAATAAAAAAGTATCAATATTCTCAATTCTATAAAGTCGGTCTCAATGGTGTGTAGATAATAAAATATTTTATGTATTTTTTAAAAGAAGATAATTAATAGACTTAACAACTATAGTCAGATTAGCCAAATTTACACTTCTAGCTTCTAATTTTCAGTTCTCTCCAGAAAGTGCAATTATTCTTAGCAGTGAGGAACATAAGTCTCACAGGAAACATGCAAGTCTTCACTTTGATTTATAAGCTTCTCTGTTAATTAAGCGAATTCCAACTATGCTAACAGTCTGGAAATCCTTTGACAAACACCAATGTAAATGACAGATCTGGCACATGCACAAATAGATGGAGGCTTGCCTGATTTTTAAAAGGTATTTTACAGATTTGGCCATATAATCCTTGATCTATAACTGCTCATTTTATCCTGGAAAATGATGTCTATAAAATCTTGGAGAGAAATCGCGCTGGAGTACAAATTGGCTTTACACCGGAATAAGTAATTATGTTTGAGAAAAAGTGCTATGGAGGATGAAGCCCCAAAATGGCAGAGGAAAACTTAGCTGCATAGACTCCTCCTCCCACCCTCCCAGGTACACATTGTGTACACTTTAGTCTTTCTCTAGGAGGAAGCTTTCTCTGAGCTCCATTCCAACTTCTGGGTCCCTCCTCTTCGTTGGGACCTACATATCAGGGTAGTGTGATCATTCTCTTTGCCCAAGCTATCTCTTAAACATAACCATGTATACTAAGTATTTATTTTGCTTTTTAAACAGCCTCATGCCTTACCATGCCTGCAGTTATATTTAATGTTATAGTGAAGATTCTAAAACTGGGCTTAGAATATTGTATATACTGCATATTGGGTGACAAAGAATGGGATTTAAGTCAAGAAAACTTGTGTTTGTTCCTGGGTGTTACTAGAGGATTATTCCACCAATTGATTTTTTTATTTGAATTTTATTATACCAATATATTCTCAAGCTAAAAGATTTGAATAAAAGTGTAAATTTGTAAAGTTAATATAAATATAAATGAGCCCACGAAACCAAGAGGTGATTCTTTGAAAAGATCAACAAAATTGACAAAACTTTAGCCAGATTGACTTAAAACCGAGAACACTCAAATAACTAAAATCAGACATTAAAGAGGAGCATTACCAACAATGTTACAGAAATCAAAGGATTGTAAGAGAGTGCTGTGAACAATTGTATGTCAACAAATTGGACAACCTAGATGCAAGGGGCAAACCTACCAAGACTGAATCATAAAGAAATAGAAAATCTGAACAGACGTATAACTAATAAAGAGATTGAATCTGTAATAAAAAACTTCCCAACAAAGAAAATCTCAGGACCAGATGGTGAATTCTACCAAATGTCTAAAGAAGAATTAACACAATCCTCCTCAAATTCTCCAAAAAAATTAAAGAGGAGTGGACACTTCCAAATTCATTCTATTAGACCAGCAGTACTCTGATCCCAAGTCAAACAAAGACACTACAACAATAGAAAACTACAGATCAAACTACCTGATGAATATTAATGCAAAAAATCCCCTCACAAACAATTCCACAGCACATTAAAAGAATTATACACCATGACCAAGTGGAATTTATTCCTGTTGTGCAAGAATGGTTCTACATATGAAAATCAATCAATGTAACATTAACATATTAACAAAATGGAGGAAAAAAACACATAGTTAATTAATGTAAACAAGGCATTTGACAAAATTCAAGACCCTTCATGGTAAAAATAGCTAACAAAGTAGGAATAGAAGGAAACTACCTCAACATAATAAAACCCATCTATGAAAAACCTGCAGCTAATGTCATACCCAACGGCGAAAGACTGAAAGGTTTTACTTTAAGATCAAGAGCAAGACAAGAAGGCCCACTTTTGCCGTTTCTATTCAACATAGTACTGGAAGTTCTTGCCAGAGCAATTAGGAAGAAAATGAAATAAAAGTCATCCAACTGAAAGGAAGAAGTAAAATTATCTGTTTACAGTTAGCATGATCTGATATGTAGAAAACTCTGTAGATTCCAACAACAACAAAAAAAACTGTTACAACTACTAAACATATGCAAGCAAAGTTTCAAGATACAAAATCAATGTGCAAAAATCAATTGCCTTTCTGTACACTAAAAATGAACAATCTGAAAAGAAAATTAAGAAAATGTTTCCCTTGATAATAGCATCAAAAGAAATAAAATATTTAGGAATAAACTTAACTGAGGAGGTGAAAGGCTCATGTAATGAAGACCAAAAAATGTTGCTGAAAGAAATGAAAGACGCTAACAAGTGGAAAGACATCCTGTGTTCATGGGTTGGAATACTTAATACTGTTAAGATGTTAATACCACTTAAAACAATTTACAGATTCAAGGCAATCCTACCAAAATCCCAATAACATTTTTTAAAGAAATATAAAAATTCATCCTAAAATTCATATGGAAACTCAAAGGACCCCAAATAACCAAAACAATCTTGAAAAAGAAAAATAAAGTTGGAGGTCTCACATTTCTTGATTTCTAAACTTACTACAAAGCTACAGTAATCAAAACAGTATGGTACTGGCACAATGACAGACATGTGACTGATGGAATAGAATAAAGAGTCCAGAAATAAACTCTCACATATCTGGTCAAATTATTTTCAACAAGGGTGCCAAGACCTTGCAATAGGGAAAGGACAGTCTTTTCAACATACAATGTTAGGAAAACTGGATATTCACATACAAGAATGAAGTTGCACTCTTACTTTACACTATACAAAAATTAATTCAAAATTGATTAAATCCCTAAACATAAGAGTTAAAATTATAAAATTTCTTAGATGAAAACAGAGAAAAAATTTCATGACATTGGCTGTGGTAGTAATTTCTTGGATATGACACTAAAAGCACAGACAGCAAAGAAAAATAGATAAATTTAATT
Source organism: Equus asinus (assembly GCF_041296235.1). Lineage (NCBI taxonomy): Eukaryota > Metazoa > Chordata > Mammalia > Perissodactyla > Equidae > Equus > Equus asinus. Next base: position 21,362,586 of record NC_091816.1, on the reverse strand, counting down.
ACACCAAAATTAAAAACTTCCACACATCAAAGGACACAATCAACAGAGTGAAAAGGAAACCCATAGCATGGGAAGAAAATATTTGCAAATTTTCTGATAAAGAGTTACTGTCCAGAATATATAAAGAACTCCTATAATTCAATGACAAAAAAAATCAAACGACCCAATGAAAAAATGGGCAAAGGACTTGAATAGACTTTTCTCTAAAGATAATATATAAATATCCAATAAGCACAAGAAAAGATGTTTAACATCACTAATCACTAGGGAAATGCAAGTCAAAACCATAATGAGATGCCACTTCACATCCACTAGGATGGCTACTGTAAGCAAAACAGATGATAGCAGGTGTTGGTAAGGATGTGGAGACATTGAAACACTTATGTATGTTAGTGGGATTGTAAAGTGTAGCTGCAATAGAAAACGGTATGGTAGTTCCTCAAAATATTAAAAATAGAACTACCATATTATCCAGCAATTCCACTTCTGAGTATACACCCAAAAGAATTAAAAGTAGGGACTTGAAGAGATTCTTGTAGTACATGCATGTTCATACCAACACTATTCACAATAGCCAAAAGGGAAAAGAAACACAAATATTATCAACTGATGAATGAATAAACAAAATGTGGTATATCCATACAATGGAATGTTATTCAGCCTTAAAAGAAAAGGAAATCCTGACACATGCTATAACATAGATGAACCTTGAAGACATTATGCTAAGTAAAATAAAATAATCACAAAAGGGCAAATATTGTCTGATTCCACTTAGCGGATGTACTGAGGGTAGTTGAACTCATAGAGAGGGGTCAGTGGGAGAAAAGAATGAGAAGTTCTTGTTTCATACCTACAGTTTCTATTTGTCATGATGAAAAAGTTCTGGAAATTGGATGTTGGTGATGGTTGCACAACAATGTGAGTGTACTTAATGGAATTGTACACTTAAAATTGTTTAACATGTTAACTTTTGTGTTATGTATATTTTACCACAATTTAAAATAATTAAAAAATTAATAAACTTTAAGAAATTTAGCAAACACAAATGGATGAGACAACATGGTGTTATGGAAAGAACAAAGCCATTTAAACTAATGATTAGACTGATTCTGATACCTGCTAGTCTTGTTACTTCAGGGATGTCACCCACTATTTTTGACACTCAGATTCCTCATATTATGCTACGACTACCTTGTAAAAGTATGATAAGGAGGAATTGGGATTACGTATTTATAGTCACTGGTACAGCACTTGGCTCTTGATAGATGTGCGGTAATAATCATTTCCCTGCATTTGCCCCAGGCAATAGCATGATGTAACTGACTACAAATAGATCTCTATAATTTAAATGCAAACATCAACATAACTTATATGAGCGAATACATTTTTTACAGTATATTATGGTTTACATAGGCCTTTTATATGATATTTTATTTTCATAACCTTTCGAAGTTGGCATTATCAGTCTTATTTTACCAGTGGATGATCTGAAAATGAAAGAGGTCACATGATTTGTTTAAGATTATGCATTGCCATGATTCAACATAATATTTTCCTACTACAATTTCAATGATATTTACATTATACAACTAGGAAAGGAAAAAAAATCCATGCCCTATATGAAACCACACCTTGGGAAGAAAATTAATTTTTCTCCTCAAGGTTTTAAAAAAGGATAGAAATCTGTTTGTCTGGGTGATTAGGTAGCAAAGTCGGGGATTATATCTTATCTGTCTTTCAGTCTTACTCTGCAGCCCATAGTTCAAAGCCTTGGACGTACTAGGCACTCATTAAACATTTGTTGAATTGAAATGGTAAAAAGTATTGATCTGAAATACTGCTTTTGAAATCTGGTTCTTTATGCATCCTGTTCATATCATGTATGTAGCAATTTAAATTTTTCATTTTGCATCTTGATTGTGTTTTCACAAAAATTCATTCAAATGCTAAAATTTAACTTTGATAAATTATATCTTGGGGAAAGAATTTAACAAATGTACATTTGCCTGGTATAATTACTATAACTGCCGAGTCATTGGCAGTATGATATAGTGGGAGGAAATTTGGAGCAGGAATCAGGAGAATTGGTTTTTCATCCTGGGTTCCGGGTTTAGCTCTGCTCTTATCCAGCTATCCTTGAGCAGAGCATTTAAATGCTTCCTTCCTGAATTTCTACATTTGCCTAATGCGAATGATAATATTTATTCTACCTATGGTTTAAGCTCACTTTTTCCAGGTCATGAGACTCCATGTAACATAGTGGTTTAAATCACTTACTAGCTTTGTCATCATAGGCAAACCTCTTTACATCTCTATCTGTAAACAAGGATAGCAATAGTTCCTGCTTTCTGGTTCATTATGAGGAGCAAACAAGTTAATACTTACAAAGCATGTAGAACAATATTTGGCACAGAGCAAGCACTGTGTAAGTGCTCACTGAATAAAATTTTTATGTGTATGTATGCGCCTATACTTTGAAAAGTATAAAAGTGTATTTGTAATGTCAAGGTCAATTAGTGTTTTTCTCCTAAAATGCTGCTCCTGTTCGGTATATCATTCCAAGCAGTTGAGTCCGTTTCCTCATTTGAAAAATCGGATTAAATAGTCTTTTATTAACTTGTGTTTCTGACCAGTAAATGCTCTCACATCTCCCACGCTCAATGAGAGAGAGGTAAATATAGAAATCGAACATGAAGCTAAAGAAGGTACACTGTTTTTCCCCATAAAAAAATGAAAATTTTAGCCAGGAAAGAGAGAAGACAGTAAACAGACTACTGAAGCCAACTGGTTTACAGAATATTGTTCATTCCGAGATTTTAAGGTGCGTGGAATTCTTACATTGGAGTCTTCTGAGAGACCCTTGACAAAGAGGAAAGAATCCATGAAAACCAGAGCCAATAAAAGATCCTTTTACTCCTTTAACTACACCTGACTCCAGAAGCAGGCTGCCTTTGGCTGGGGAAGTGCTACAGTGGAAGAGGAAGGAGGGGTTGGCCTTGAGTTGAACAAAACTGCTGTGGCTAACGACAGACTCCTCGGGCGCTGATAACTTGCCACCGTTAGCAAAAACTGTGCACAATCCGTGGAGGTCGTTTTGGTAGGATTCTTGAATTGCTTATGACCGAAGATTGACCTCAAATAAAAAAGGATTGGGATTTATTTATTTACTTAATATTGAAGTATAATTTACTTACAGTAAAATCTTCACTTCAATGAAGTTAGATCAATTAATATTAATTTTAATGAATCTCGAATTGTTTCATTATAGGATTTTTTTTTTTTTAAGATGGAGCTAAGTTTCAAGAAAAATCTTATTCTGATCATTAGGCCAAACTGTAAGGATGCATGCTCAAATCCTTAATTTCCTCATCTTTGGGAGTAACAATAAGCACTTCTTAAGATTGGTGAGGATAATAATATGTGTGAATTAAATAGGAATTAGATGAAAACTGTCGTAAGTTGTTTCGTATTCCTTAGTAAATCCTTCTTAACCATTTTCAATTTCAGTTTTCGGTCAGCGCAGACACTTAGAGCTCGTGCTGTGGGGAACAGTGTTGTGCATTCTCTCATAAGGCAGTTGCTGCTAGAGGGAGAGAAGTGGGATTACCATTTATTGCATCTTCTGGAAAACCAAAGGCCCACACTGGGAGTTTTGTGCAGCCCAGCTCCTTCCTGATTCATCCCACATCTGGTCACAATGAAGCTGGCTAAAAAAAGCAGAAGAAGATGAGGGAAAAAAAAGCTGTGTGTGCACACACTCACAAACACATCCTCATTGCCAAGACTTCTAGAGTAATAAAGAAATAGTGACAACAAAAGAGTTTTCTAAAACAACCTATCTGGCAACAGAAAAAAGCAAATCTCCCACCCAATCAATTGGCTTAACATTTTTTTTTCCTTTTAAAGAAATAATAGTAATTTAAATAATAAAACCAAATATTTTTATTTTATCTCATATTGTACTATTTTCTTGAATATTTTCCCATTGGGATCTTATGATTTCATAGATATTGATCATTAATTGTGCTAAGTTTCAAATCCTCGCCTAGCTTTTTTGTTTATTGTTTTGTTTGGACATTATTATAAGAGAAAATAAGAAAACAGGTTTATAATTGGTTCCAACTTCACAGAAGATTATAAGAAATAAAAGTTTATCTGTTTTTAATTTATTTTCATAGCAAAATATATTTTTCTTTCACATAAAAAAGTTCTCATCTAAAAACGATCAGATTTATCACTTACTTGCATATTAACCAATTAATTTGTATCTATTCTTCAAGTAGAGATAACTGATCTAAATATTAATATACTCTTTACTCAAAGTTTGACTTCAGATTAAAAATTATGGCAGTAAAACATAATGTTTAATGATGCCTTCTTAAAATTTTAAGGACATGAAATATTTCTAAATATCACTAAAATCTGTACTTATTACTACATATATGCTTACATCATTTTTTTTGGTGATATTATATAAATTGTTGTGTGAATGAGTCATAATTTTTTAAAATAAGTCTTTTTGCAAGGATATCTCCAGGTTCTACTAGGAGTGAAATCATTGGATAAAGGAAATAACCAAATTATTTTCCAAAGGGACTGCTTCAATTTACATTCCTACAGGCTAACATTAATAGGACAATACCAAAGTACCCATTTTACTACAACCTTTTTGACATTGTTACATAGCAAAATTCAGACTTTGCCAATCTGTTCGCTTAAATAAGCTAATCACAATATTTAAATTAACATTTTTCAATCGATGAATAGGAATCTCCATCTTTTCATAATCTATTTTCCATTTATGTCTTGCCTGGTTGTGTCCTTTGGCCAGGCTTATAATCAATTACTTACTTTTTTCTTATTGATTTTCATGAAATTTTTACATGTCAGGAAATTAGTCTGGTTCACATGTGTTGTACATATTTTCTCCAATTTATTACTTTTAAACACATTTTAATGATTTTTACTATATAGATATTCTAGTGGGAAGTGGGTATGACTTAGAGCACTTCCATTTGGGTATGTTTTCTCAAACCACTTCTCACTGAAGAGTTTTGCACCTGTCTTTGGTTCAAGCATATCACTCTCAGAGAGGATGTACGCATGCTCTCTATGATGCTCTTTAATTCACGGTCCTTTTTTTTTCCGTAAATTTCTCAGCTGAGTTGTTTCCAGTCAGGGCAAAGCTGGCTGCAGTTTTTCTTATCTTTTCTGTTTTACTTCTGGGCAAATTTCCTTCTCTGAATTGACCTCTAGGGTTGGAATGCGTGTTGAAGTAAATAACGATACTGATCTACGGAGTTTCCCCTTCAATCCTAATACTCCATCTCTAACTCTTTCTCTCTCTTTCTCTTTAAGAGCTGAGTTCTCAAAAGGGATTTCTCCACTTCTCCCGTGGCATTCTAACACCCTCTAGAACTCGCTCTTCCAATTGGCATATTTTTCTTTAGACTCTTGGGACACTGTAATTCTTAGAGAATCAGGCACTATGTTCACAGTCTAGAAAGTAATGTGTTTACTCTTTGTACTTTTTCAATTTGGTCCAGATGTCCCTGTATTTGGAAGATATACTTTATAGTATTTCCTAGATTGTTTTTTTAATAGATTTTCTTACCTGGTTTTATTCTTTTTGCTTACATAGGGGATATGAAAAAGAAGATATAAATAATATTTTATTCTTCCAGGAGACTACATACATATAGGTCATTAAGATTTGATAGATTTCTAGAAGAAAAATAATCACATGATTTAAGATTGCTTATAATTAAAAATAGATATTTTATTTGATTTCTAACAGTTGTCATTAGGAATTCACTTATTTAAGCATCATAGTCTTGGTTTTTTTGTGACTAGATGACCTAGGAGAGGAAAAAGCATCGCTAGTCAAGCATGAAACCATGGTAGGAGACATACATAGCATGTACTGGTTAACTGGTTGTACTCACTTCATGTATTATTACAACACAGCTCCTGCTCGTGAACTTGTTACATGCTGAGCTTCTCAATAATCAGAGAAGAAAACAGGTGCCAGTTCAAAATGCTGACCCAAGCAGTGCCTGCTTTTCTGTTTTTCCATCTGAAGCCATCATTTACAATTCTGTCTTTCTCTTTCAGAAGTCCATAAACATCTAAAGCCTGAGTAAAGCTCAAATAGGGTCAAATTCCAGAGGGCAAAGCATTATTTTTCCTTCCAGCCCTGTTACATTTGGTCATGCATGCTTTATCAACCCATGCAGGAGAGAATAAGGGCTGCAATTTTCATTATGATCGCTAATTCCTGAAAAGTGCATTTAGAGGGCTGTTAGTTTTCTAGAGTCATGAATTAAACAGAGTAACAGAAGGTAGCATGTCAAAAGACCATAAGCAGGCCCCAGGCTATATTTGCAGTACCAGTTCTGCATAATGTTTCCAGTTGGTATGCAATCATGCGTGAACTTAAACTTAAAAGAACAAAAAGCTAGAATGTTTTGGCTATAATCAAAATTGTACCTGCAGTTTCAATGTGCTTACACATTTGAAAATTGCATTTTAAGGGCCAAAAATGTATACAATGTTCCATGTTTTCCATGCTCATAAATAAACCTTATGAATGTAAATGTAGGACTCACCGCTGATCTGTATTCATACCTACCATGGACTATGTAAATACTGCAAAACTATCCAAACAACATCTAAACTTCAGATATGATTCCTAATTCCTAATACCATACACACCCAACTGTTTTGATTAAAAAAAAAAGGAACCACGACAATCGTTAGGAAAGAAAATCTATTTCTCAATAAACACAGATTCCTTAACACCAACACTTTCTTACAGCTTCGGAAGACAGTAGCAGTAGAAGGTTATGTGGTTAATCTGAGGCTGTGTGTGGGGGCAGTGAGAGACCATGATGCTTTGAAGGTGGTCCTGATAATCCATGAATGAAGTATTGGCATCACCTGCTGAGCCTACAGAATGCTGACAAAGGGGAAGAGCCTGGAAGAGGAAGAGCTGTGATATGATATCAGAAGGTAATCAGAGAGGGTAACTCATCAAATAAACGTCCTATTCTGAACAATGTCAAGAATGCGCTCTGACTGAAAGCAATGCATTTGTAGCGGCAATGTTGGCCACAGCCACCATGCTTTGCACCTTTTGCGTTTAGCATCCTGGGAATTAAAAAAGAGAGCAGAAAAGTGCTAACATTTATTGAGCAGCTGCCATGTGTCAGAGACTGTAGAATGTGTATGCAAATTCGTGACAGTTAATCTCTGCAACATCTCTTTCAATCTATAAATTATATTCAGCGTTCTATGAGGGAATCAATTGAGGATAATGGCAGCAAGATACTTTGCCAAGTACTAGGGGAAATATAATCCTGGTCTAAATGACTCCTCAAATTCCTCATTTTTAGCTATGCCGACTCCTCAACTTGGGAATTTTCAGGAGAGATACAGTGAAAGACTAAGGATATGGTGGATTGTAGTGTGTGTTTGGATGAAATAATACATAGGCCATTAGTCCTGGTGGGGTGGAGTAACAAGTGAATCCAATAGTGCTTTGCATCTCGGTATAAAGAGGAGGGAGGGAAGAGTTTGGAAGACTAAGTGAATTCATGGAGAACAAATGAGATTACGAAATTGAAGGAGGGCGTAACACTTAAGAGGCAAAGTCACGGTAAGTGATAAAATGATCCGAAGAATGACTTTGGGTCTGGGCTGCCGAAGAAGAACAGATGTAAAGTTCTTTAAAATAAGTAGAAATGGTGAAGTGCTTATCCCATGTGACATATTAGCAACACCGCCTGAAAAAGAATTTGAATCTTTTATATTGTATAGTTCATTGCTTTGTGCCATAAAAATGCTCAGTGTCTCATAATCCATTATGCTCATTAAAATAGAATTGTACGGATATCTTGGTATCTGACCACTGCCTTGTGAAATAAGTATCATAAATTGTAGTCTCACCACTAATTTGGGATGTGATTTTGTTTCCAAATTTGTAAAATGACAGTCTTGATTTTTTTGGTTAAATATTTTGAAAGATGTAATAATATAAAGTTAATGTACCAAAACTGCAGTTCCAGAACAAAGGCTATATTTTGCTCAAAGATAACTTCAGTTTTCAGAATCAAGGATTATGGGAAAGAGATAACTTTTATATGAATAATTATTTTTTCATTTTCAGTAAGTTCATATAACTTATGTTTCTTCATTAAAATATCATCAATCACATTGAAAAGATTGTGGAAATATGCTTTAAAAGATTCTATTCACAAAAAATAGATCTTGGGGCATCTCACTTGCCTTAGAATTTAATGTCATACTTCAAACAGAGGGTTTTTTAGTGCTCAAGGTAACTATGTCAATTTTTAAAAATTATGATGTTAGGAGATATTTTTATAGTAAAATATATTTCCCTTTAGCTATTCACATTAACATTGAAGAATTAAGTTTACTTTCATCTTTTTATGTATCATATAAGCCAGTTATAAGCAGGTATAATTATCAGAGAAATTAATTCCTCCTGCCTGTAAGAGATAAAGTACATGTTTTCCATGTATAAGATATGAAAAATTTTTAGAATAGATTGCTATTGTGAGAGACTAGAGTTGGCCATCCCAAGATGCGTCTCTTTGGCATGAGGATTATTTTGGGCTGGTTACTTTTGAAAACTGCAGACATGAGAGAAACTCTGAAAAGTAGAATTTAACCCTTTTAAAGAGACACTTAGATTTGTAAAGGAAATCTCCATCTGTAAAGGTGTCTCCCTCTCTGTACCAGGAAGAAGGCAGATGACTATACCTCTAGAATTCATCAATGCAGAAGGCAAGGACTTAAATCTGCATAATAACCTTACTCTTGTTTACTGCGCTTTTCTGGTAAACTCCCGTAACTGACTCCCTCTACCCTCAACATCCTCCTTTGTCTTTATCTGAAGATGGTATTTAAGGTGAGAACCTCTGCCATTTTGGCAAGTTGCTCAGTTTTGCTGGGTCTCTCCCATGTATACACATTGTAAAGCTTTGTTTTATTTTCTCCTGTTATTTTGTCTCATGTGAATTTAATTCATTGTCTGGCCAGAAGGACCCAGAGTGGGTAGAGGAAATGTCTTCTTCCCCTACACTATTAAATAGGGAAATCTACTTATGATTAAAATTTTATTTAAAAAAATATTTTGTTTTGTCCTAAATTATGTTTTTTTCCTTCCATTGCTTATTGTGAAGTTACTTTAAAACAAAATAAAATGAAGACAATCAACCAAATTAGAAAATATAATGGCAGAGCCCCTCCTCCATTCTTTCTCAGTCTCCAACTCCACCTTGCCTTCACAGTCCTTTTGTCTCCAAAGATAGCCAGGACACTTTGCATATTTACACCCAAGGACGTAGGTCTGTGATACTATGGGTGCTATTAAGTTAAAATTTTTCCTTTTAGCAATGTAAGTTACAGTTGAAGGAAAAGGACTCTTCTAATCCTTTTCTTAAGAATTGTACTTTTACTTTCATGAAATGTTCCATACCTTTCAATGCACACCCAGTTCATTGTGCTTAAATATCATCAAATATCCTTCCACAGTGATCTCAATCTTAGAGAGCTGTCTTACTATGTAACATGTGCTTGATTTTTAGATAATAAATAATGAAACTTTTCATACAGATGAATTTGATCATCAGTGTACATTTTGAAGCAGTGGATGTTTCCCATTGAATTACTCTAATCTTTCAGTTTGGTCTGTACCACAATATCCTACTGGCCTTGCACTTTGTATGTTAAGCTTCCAGAACACATGCTCACTATAAACATGCTGAGGACCTCTAAATGTTTCTCCCTTTTTCCATACCATGAATTCATATGCACATTTTTGGAGACAGGAGGTGGTGTTGATGTTTCAGTGTATTTCAGAAAAATCAATCACTTCACCCTTGTGAGGTCATAATGACCAACACAGTTGATGCATTTAGCATTTACTGAATATTTGCTGAGACTTTGATATCATTATTGAACATATTAAGACAGTTTTCTGGATGACATCGCAGTGACAGCAAGTTCCTTCACATTCACCATTCTGGGAGGAGTGTCTTTATGTTGCCATTACAGAAATCCAGAAATCCATTCTGCCACTGGGAGAACATTATTGTAAAATAGTCTGCACCTCATTGCTATCTTTTATGCAGCACCAACACCCACGGAAGAATAAGAATAATTCCTGGGCTATCTTTGTAGTTATTTACCATTACACTTCTATACAGATTTAAAAGAATTAGTTTTAAAAAGACAACCTCAGTTCTTATTAAGATTTAAAAATTTTTGTAAAATTGTCAAATGCAGCCAACGTACTGATTAAATAAATCCATTTTCCTTTTTGGTGAGAGACCCTCAATTTCCAAGTCTTACATTTTAAGTGTGGGCTTACTTTTAAGAATAGTTATTTTAAAGTTGGCCTAACTGGTTTGTCCATACCCAATTTAAAAATCCAGCTTACAAAATCAAAAAGTCAACCACTTTTTGGACAATTTTTCATGAGCTTTTCTCTCTGAATATATGCATATTTTTCACTTAATGCAAAGAAATTTCAAGTTACAATTGCATATTTTAACATAACAGCTCTAATTTCCAATGTTTTCCTTTTGGATATATTTTTCTGTAAAGGAGTGCAGCATTTTCCTCTGGCTGAAACTGCTGTTTTGTTTCATCTGGGGCAGTGTGTTTAAGGAAGTCAATTTACGGTACCTTGTGGGAATTTTTTTTTTCCAGATGAACTGTGTATCAAACAGTTTTGTGGTTTCTGAAGGAACTTTTTGGCATTCAGGGCCATTTCTAGTGCTGTGCAAAGCAGTCCTTAGTGCTTTCTGTAGAGCAGACTACTTAAAATTCATATGGACACATTAGATATAATATATATATTTGGAATAACCATTGAAATATTTCTCTCTTTAATTGGGGTAGTCGATGCTGACTCACAGGTGGACGCTGTCAGCTATATTCAATCTACCAATTATTTCTTTGGGGAACATGGTAAAATCTCTGCCTTCGTAAATGTTTTCACTTTCCCAATGCAGTTTTTCCTCATCCTTCCAGCACTATCTTAGTGGGCAGAGAGAGAAAGAAATGCTAGCCGTCATATGCAAACATGGCAGGGGACAATACCTTCTCCCCATAATCAAGCATGCATGATACTCAGTTTCACTGATTGCTGAATGGTAATAATTGCACATATTATCTTTTTTTCTGGTGTCACATAGAGCACATGCCCTCGAACAGTGAGGAAATCAAGGCATTGCTAACGTTCTGGTCATAGTGTTAGAAATACGGCATTGAACATGATGTAATGTATACAGAATTCGAAATATGATGTACATCCGAAAAAAATAAAAATTAAAAAATAAAAAAAAAGAAATGCAGGATTGCGTCTCTGTGACGAATCAGTTATGTCTCCTCCCTCAGGAATCTAAAGATTTACCCCTTTCTTGATGTCACCTAGTCCCCCCGGGTAGTCCTCCTGCACAGGATCTAAGAAGAATCTCAGACTGGCTCACTATCTTTCTGCCCCTCTGCCACATCTGGGGTCAGGATGAAGAGGTACCACTGGCAGGGACTTCAAACACATGTTGAAGGCCATGGGCTCTAGGGACAGGGGTCAGCAGGTTATAACAAAGGGTTAAATGTGACCAGTCAACATCCTCCAGAGTAGACACCAGCTATTGACTGAATGTTCATGTTTCCCCGAATTCATATGTTGAAGCCTAATCTCTAATGTGATGGTATTTGCAGGGGGGACTTTAGGAGATAATTAGGTTTGGATAAGAGCTTGAAGGTGGAGCTCCATTGATGGGATTGGTGCATCAATAAGGGCATGAACAGACCTGTGCGATCTCTCACATGTGAGGATTCAGCAAGAAGTCACTGGCTATAAACCAGGAAGAGAGCCTTAAACAAATCTGCTGGCACCTTAATCTTGATTTACCAGCCTCCAGTGTGTTGTATAAGCCACTTAGTCTATGGATCTTGTTATAGCAGCTCAAACTGACTAAGGCAACAGCTCAGGACTCTGAGTGGATCCAAAGCACCATTCACCTCCTGACACAGGCATAGAGTGAATCCTTCTCATGCGTCTTTGTCTCTCAGAAAATTCCTGGAGGCGCAGTAGTGTGGCAACATCACACCAGTATCTCTGCCACGAAAAAATCCTTTCCAATATTCTCTCCAACATTTTTAAAAGAACAGAGGCAAGTGGTCTTCCAAGGGTCACAAAGATTATTCCCAGCCACCTCCCTGGCAAGGTCTGCTTTAGTGGACTCACGCCCTGCTTTGCCATGTTGGCATGATTGACAGTTACGCTCTTGAGGCCTCAGCCAAAACTGAGAAAAGGGGTACTCAATTTAACATACACGACAGCTAAAGTGTCCATAGAAAATATAGTTTTGTTATTCTCTAACATAGTCATGCTGTTGCTTATGAGCCAACATTTCAGGAGGTGGCTGGATAGTTTAGAATTGTCAGTTAACGGTTGAGTTTCTTTTTTTTTCTCTGTTTTTTGTGAGGAAGATTAGCCCTGAGCTAACATCCACCACCAATCCTTCTCTTTTTGCTGAGAAAGATTGGCCCTAAGCTGACATCCATGCCTGTCTTCCACCACTTTATATGAGGGACACCTGGCACAGCATGGCAATATTTGAGTTTCTTCAATCTCAATTGTTTACCTTCGGTTTAAATAGTAAGTATGTTTAAAATACAACTCCCTATTTGATCTTAAATGATTGCTTTGGGATAACTGAGCTTTTTTGTTTTGTTTTTTTAAATAAAGTCCTTAATATTCCACTGATTCTCACTCCCTTTTTCTTCCCCATGATGGTGGCCTTGTCATGAAAAGGACTCTTTCTCTCTCTCTGTGGCAGGAAGTGAGTGGGTCCTGGGATACATACAGCATCTTGTAGGGTTTGGGGGTGTTCCTTGGAGTTGCTACATTGGTATCATTTAATCTTTTGTTGTGATGTGTAAACACTTGCCCTTGGAGCCCATGGCCATGCATCTGGAGTCATTGCCAGTGGTTTCTCTTCATCCTGACCACAGGCCTTTACTAGTTCAACTATGTTCTCATCAAATCTGCATCCCCTCAGTAGAACATGTGGGATGTTTTTAAAATTATGATTTAAAAAATATTTAACATAAAATTTACCATCTTAATCATTTTTAAATGTATAGTTCAATAGTGTACTGTAAATAGTATATTTACATTGTTGTAAAGCAGATCTCCAGAACTTTCTCATCTTGCAAAACTGAAACTCTATACCCATTAAGCAACAATTCCCCTTTTTCTTCTCCCCCCAGCCTCTGGTAACCACCATTTTACTTTCTGTTTCTATGAATTTGACTACTTTAGATACCGCATATAAGTGGAATCACACAGTATTTGTCTCTGTGACTGGTTTATTTCACTTAGCATAAGGCCCTCAAGGTTCATCCATGTTGTAGCATATGACGGGATTTCCTTCTTTTGTAAGGCTGAAAAATATTCCACTGTATGTATATACTACATATTTTTTTTATTCATTCATCTGTTGATGGACACTTAGGTTTGTTCCACCTTGTGGCTATTGGGAATAATGCTGCAATGAATGTGGGCATGCAAATATCTCTTCAAGATCCTGTTTTCAATTTTTGGAGATGAATACCCAGAAGTGAGATTGCTGGATAATATGGTACTTCTATTTTTAATTTTTTGAGAAACCTCCATACTGTTTTCCATAGTGACTAAATTATTTTACATTCCTATCAACAGTGTACAAGATTCTAATTACTCCACATCCATGCCAACACATGTAAATTCTAGATTTTTTTTTGTTTTCTGTTTTTTTTTTTAAAATAATAGCCATTCTGATGGGTATGGGGTGATATCTCATTATGGTTTAATTTGAATTTCTCAGATGATTCGTGACGTTGAGCATCTTTTTATATGCTTGTTGGTTGGTGTGTAGATATTTTTCCTTCACTGTATAACAGATATCATTACATTGGCATAATCCCACACCGTATGTAATTTCTTTTGGTTCTAAAACAAAACCAAAACAAACTCTGTAATCTAACTCCAAATTGTGAGAATTACTGGTTTGCACCCCGCCCTGTGCCCCCACCTGCCAGACGTATTATAAATCTCTGGAATTAATTGCATCCAATTTTTCTTCTTTTCCTTCAAGTTGACCACTCTCCTCACATTGGTAATCTCTTTCTATCTCATAACTCCTTAAATCTTCCCTTTGCTAGAGGCTAAGCTGAAACTATATCATATGTTTTCTCCTGGATGTTTATTATTTTAATCCACAAATAGAACTGGGAGTGGGCCCCCATGAGGTCGGAGGCAAGAAGCCTATCTCCAGAGCACTAGAATCTAGAGTCCATTACTATACGGATTAGACAACAAACATCCTGTCAGTCTCAGTTGTGTATGTTAAAAAGAGAAGAGTAAGACAATGTCCTATAATAACAACAAATAAATATATCACAAGTTTCATTAAATCAATGATAATATATGTGACATGTCTTCAAAATCTTATAAAAATCCCTCATGATTGTACGGTGTTTTGTAATTTACAAAAAACTTTCACAAGCAGATTTCTCAGATAATTTTTACAGTAATGATTTGAGGTGGGCAGAGGGAGAAATTATATTTACAAAATATCTACATTTATGCCAATAATGGTGATTGATATCCCCATTTTACATATGAAAAAAAGACCTTTAAAATTATGACATTTCCTAGTTTTCTGAGTACATAAATTAGCCAATATCATCACATAAGTGGCTTGCTCTCCCATCTGGTGTGCCTCACTATTTCCTACGCTGTCTTTCTGTACATTTTTTAGCTTCTATCATTGTTATTGGAGTAGAAGAGTAATGCAAGGACCACGTGGAATATGAAATAGCTTCACTTAACTGAAATATATCTGCACTTAAAAAAATCTGCATTAAAATAATCAACATTATCTGAATTATTTTTGTCTTTTTTGCATTTTTTCTATTATCAACTTCATATTAAGCAGTGGGTCTGTGGTGGGCAGAATAAAAGTCCCCCTAAAATGTCCCCATCTTAATCTCTGGAATCTGAATACATTACTCTACATGACAGAAGAGACTTTCAGATGTAATTGAAGTTAAGCACCTTGAGATCGGGAGATTTTGGTGGGTTATTTGGGCGGGCCCAATAAAATCACAAAGGTCCTTAGAAGCATTAGGAGGAGGAAGAAGACAGAGGCAGAGGGAGATGTGACTACTTGAGATGGTCAGAGAGGTAAAACTTTGGTGGCTTTGAAGATGGAAGAAGGGGGCCAGAAGCCAAGGAATGTTGGTGGCCTCTGGAAGATGGAAAATGCAAAGAAATAGACTGCCTCCTAGAGCCTCCAGAAGGGAATGCAGCCCAATGAATGCATTGATTTTAGCCCAGAGAGATCCTTGCAGGACTTGTAACTTATAGAACTGTAAGATAATGAATTTCTGTTGGCTTGAGCCACCAAGTTTGTGGTAATTTGTTATGGTAGCAATAGAAAATCAATATAGGGGACATTCACATCAATCTCATTGCGTACAGGAATATGTAATACATACAGGAATAGTTATGTATTACTGTTTCAGAGTCAAATCTTACTTCTAAATAAATCTTACTTTTTGATTTTTCAGGGCTATAGTACTAATTCCCATAAATTCATTAATGATTTTTCTTTTTAATTATCTCCCTCAGGAATCTGGAAAGAAGACTACGTGATTTGGGACATCTATCCTAAATGCCCAACCCATAAGATAAAGTGCTGAATACTTTTTGATAAAGTGAGGCTGACTGTGTGAAATGTTTTACAGATACAATGCGCTAAATGAGATGCTGTCTGGAAAACCCTCTGAAGAGTAGGCACCACCAGGTTAAAAGGAGCTTCTGCTAATTGTAACTTCTGTAATTGTCTACCCACCAATCATGGAAAATATCCTCTTGGAGACTTTAGACTTGTTACCGTGGATGTTTGCTAACATTGACTGTTTTCCCCAACTGTTTAGAGAAACTCCATGCTGCCACCCATCTGTTCTCTCATCCAAGTGGTTTGGGGCCAGCAGTTATTTCAGGCATTTCTGTGATTTCAGATGTCCCTGCAGATAACTGGACATTGTATGTGAGAATTTGATGCGCAGAGCTTTAATGCAGGTAGAAACCTACAATTCCAACTTTTCTCCTTTTGGTAATAATACGTGAGAAATAATAATATCTGAGTTATTTTAAAAATTGTGTTATAAAGCCTGATTTCTCACATTTCTTTCTTGTAAACACTTGTCACACTCAAGGTTTCTTATTTAAAAATTTTATTCCTCATTATTAATTCCTCATTAATTTTAGAGGTGACTTTTAAATTGCTATATCCAAGTGGTTGTTACAGGTCTAGTGCATGGTAGATCTTCAATGAGTGTTATTTGAATGAATGGATGAATAGCTGTTTTAACGATACGTGTTTCATCACTGTCACTTATTTTAGGCTTTAAACTGATAAAACATTCATTCTCTTACCCTATATTGCTAACTAGTTAATCCTTATCCTTTAAGACTCTACATCCATTCTTCCATACGTCAGTGTCAAACTGTTCCTCTGGCCTAAGAGAGACGGCCATTCTTTCCTTCACTTTTGAGTCCATTCCAACTCCTGTAATCTGGACATCTCATCCTGCCTTCTTGGGAAATTGACCTCATTCAATATATTCTCTTTCTTCCAAATCTCTATCTCTCCCTCGTTGATGGATTATTCTACTCAATATAGAAACAAGATAATTTTTTTATAAGAATTTTCTCTTTTAGCATGCTTACCTTGCCAATACACCCAAGCTAATCTAAAGAATAGCCTGTGATGCTTCTTTTCATAATTTCCCATTTAATTTAACTTCCGCTCTGAGTATTTTTACAAAAAATACCCCAATAATAATATTCTCTTTTCTATCCACCGTTATCCATATGGTTTTCTCCCTAATCTGAGACTTTGAGTAAGAAAAGACGAGCTGGAGATCACGTACATCTAGAAGTCATTCAAGGGATAATGTCTATGGGGCAAAGCCAAAACAAAGGACCAAGAACAGCCAAGTATCAATTCAAAGGTCTGAGTGGAGATGCAGAAACTACACATGAGATAACAGAAAGAAAGAGACATATCAAGCAGGGCTTGAATGGAGGGCAAAGCACACTTCCTGTAGCTCTGGAGAACCCACATGAGCTGTTGTCAGGATGTCTCAGTGTGGCTGCTACGAACAGTGAGAGAACGTGGACACCTAGATATTCATTGCCCTCTATCCGGCTCCTTTTGTTAGATACTCTCGCTGCTGTCCGAGTAGTGTTTGATGTCAATTTCACTCAACACTGATCATACAATTAGACTTATTAAAAGCCTTCAAGGCTCCCTAACTAAGTAGAGGTTAAGGCTCAAATCCTTTGCATGTCTTATTAGAGGGTCTAAAGATTTGGCCTCTGCCTTCATTTCCAGCATGCTTTGCCCTTCTCAAATCATTTATGGAACTATCTTGAGCAATATCTAATACCTTTCAGTGGCCCTTGTGTACTGTATTTTCTCTTTTTTTGTGTGTGTCATTTTTACCCTCTCTCTCTGCAATGCTGTTATCTCCCTATTGACCTTACCAGAATCTACTCAGAAACTCTTCTACAGAAAGCCACAGCTATACCTCATTCCCTCCGCTCCCTCCCGTGTTTGAGTTAGTCTCACTCCTATAAACTCTCATTCCTTACTGTGTCATCTCATCTACTCTCCAGCCACACTGTACATTATTTGAGGACAAGGATTCTATTCTATCTATCTGTCTATCTATCTGTCTGTCTGTCTGTCTATCTATCCATCTATCATCTATTTCTCTGTCATTTTATTTGTCATTCATATTTCTACTGCCCCACATAGTGCCTGATGCACAAAAGGCACTCAATAAATGTTGAAAAAATGAAAATCAAATATCCTTAAAATTTTCCTATGAAGTTAGGTCTTGTGGGAATAGCAAGTTGAGCTCTTGGAAGGCAGGGATGGGTCCTAATGACTTTTTGCCTTCTCATAGAATTTAACAGCACTTCATGCATAAAAGTTATTAAACAAACAAAAAATTTAAATGTAAAGCCACAATAGTACAGCTGTTAGAATATAGGCTTCGGTGACAGAATCCATCTTCAAATCCTTTTTCAGTCTTTAGAAGATGAATTGGAACTATCAATCCTCCATATAATTCTCTTCATCCATCTCTTTCTTTCACACAAGCTTCATTTTTCTTCTTTATTTACTTCTCTTTAGCTAATTGCTTTTTCTATTTCATTGTTTTTTGAGTTTTTTTCATCGCTTGTCTTGCCTTTCTTTCCCTTCCCCCGAATTAGTGTGTGTAGACACATATGTGTGCCATGCGTGTTTGGAAGGATGTAAGTGTGGGTGGTTTGCTAACCGCAAGACCCTATGAGTGTAACAGAAAAGCTAACAGCCCAAACTATGAGTGGATTCAAATGCAGATCAACAATGCAAACATAAATAAAATAATGCAAAACATAAGTAGGGTTAAACTGAGACTAATACTAATGTTGTTCTAGTTTGACTTTTTTTCTTTGAAGTTTTGCACATTCTTATTGTCCTGTGTATCCTTCCCATGTTTCTTCTGCTCCCCTCTGCTTTTTCTGCCTTTTTCTCTCCCACAAATCATCTTTCCGAGGCTACGTTCGCTTGTTGTTAAGGCCAAATTTCATTTAGCCTTTGAATGGTGAGGGACAGGAAGATTGTTCTATTGGGTGGAAATTAGGACACGTGCAAAAAGTTCACAAAGAAAGTGCGCAGGTCAGCTGGGCTCCCCTCCATCTCTGTGGGGGCTGCAATAGTGTGTATGCAGCTCATTCTTGTGATTCTCTTCATAGGTTTGGAGTGGGGGAGAGGCAAAGAAGGAGGAGCATTTAAGAGAAATTTGACTGAGCTTTCCTCACTGTGTCAGGATTCTTTTTTCCTATCATGTCATTATCCCTATATTTCTTGTGTCTATTGATTGCTCTTTAAGGCACAGCAGTCTCATTGTGCATTTAGTTTCCATTTTCTCTTGCTACCTTGATACCATCATGAGAGGTTTAACCCTGTTGTTGAAGGTTTCCACAGATTAAATAAATTCAATTAAGCATTTCTCAATACATTTAAAGAACTATCAGAAATCACATGTTTCTATGTAATAAGTGACTGGTTAGCTCAATAAATGTGATGATAAAAGCACATTGTTTCAGCAGAAAAACAAAGAGATCACTCTGAATTCTTTTCATTTAATTACACTCTTCACAGAGTATGAATCTGAATACAGAGCACCTCAGGGTATTCCTCTGAACATCAGATATCTTCCTTGGCTTTCTCTGAGATAGTTTCAGCCCTTTTATCATAATTGATGTTGCTTAACATTGCCTTAAATTTGACTAATAGGATAGCATCAGCAACTTAAGTTAGGTTGCTTCTTTTCTTAAAAACAGGCAGTACAGGGGCCGGCCTGGTGGCCAAGTGGTTAAGCTCACGAGCTCTGCTTCGGTGGCCCAGGGTTTCACTGGTTCAGATCCTGGGCATGGACATGGCGCCGCTCATCAGCCAATGAGGTGGCGTCCCACATGCCACAACTAGAAGGACCCACAACCAAAATATGCAAGTATATACTGGGGGGATTTGGGGAGAAGGAGAAGCAGAAGAAGAAGAAGAAGAAAAGATTGGCAACAGATGTTAGCACAGGTGCCAGTCTTAAAAAAAAAAAAAAAAAGGAAAAAAACCCAGGTAGTACAATGGGTATCCTTTACTGAAGATCTCTTTGCTTTTTAATGATAATTGAATTTTTAAAAAACTTCTTGGACAGGTCATTTTTACTTGCAAATAATTTGAAGAGTCTGACAAATATATAGAACTTATGACATATATCAAGGGATCTTATTCGGAAGCAGCTGAGCAGTAGTAATGTGAAACCTCCTTCCCAAAGAAAATCAAGTCAATTTTTATTGACATTATAAAAATGTAAAATGATCTACTAAAAACAAGGAAACAGCTTTAAAGTCCACTAATTGGTGACACAGCATTACGTCAAAATAAAATAAAGGTGAATATGTCTTATTCTTCTTGCCTTTGAATAGCATATTGGCATTTTCATCAAGCATTAATTCTGGAAAGACCATGGGTAGTCATGACATCCAGTGCTCTTAGACTTTATTTTCTTTTTTAAAATAAAATGTGTGTATACAGTCTAAACGTGAATTAATAAAGAAAACCATTCACTGAATAGTATCTCAATGGTTAAATGTGTTTCTAGATCTATTTTACAGTTGATAAGAAATAATGGAATTATCTTTGGAAGAGACGAGATAAATAACAGTCAATCTCTACCAGTACAATAAAATAATGAGGACAAAACCAACCACTCTTACTGAGTGAGTGGAGTGGTCGCTAATTCCATACAAGTTGAGCTACTCTGTTGCAGGGGAGTGAAAAGTGCAATTTGGTTCTATAAAACTCATATCTGAATATATTTATTCAGAAAACCTCTCAGAATTCTCTCGGAAAATATCTTTTGAAGGAGAAAGTCCAAGCACAGTATTGTCATTCCTCCCAATGAAATTTCCGTTGTCTTTTTTCCTATCAGTGATTGGAAAAACAGGTTTATAAATGTTTTAAGCCTCTTCCCTGATATAAGTTCGAGTGGAGAAGTAGGTTTTGTGGTCAGATGTGAGATCAGGTCTTATATTTTTAGTGTGAAGGGCACTTCACCATTTATTTGCACTGATAGAAATAAAAATTACTATTTCCTTAAAGCTGATGCAGTAACTCACTATAAAATCATAAAATTCAAAACGATGTCTCTCTATCCTGTGATTTAGGTGTTTTTTTTTTTTATCTCTTTACGTAAAATATAAAAGACTTGGATTTTCTCCTTTAGGTCATTCAGCTTGAAGTGTGGGAGGAGAAAGAAAATATGCAAATAAATTTATAATTACATACTCTGAAAAATTACTGTGAAGAAAAAATAAACAGTTATGATTAGAAATTATTGAGGGAAGAGTTTTAATATAAGCAGGTGGTCAGGAAAGACTTAGATAATGAGACAGTTGTAAATTGAGACACGTATGGTGAGAAAGAGCCAGCCATAAGAACTGGAGAATGGTCAGCCACACTTAAGGTACGGCTCTGGAGTAGAAAAGAGTTGGACATGGCTTGGGACCCATTGGAGGATCGAAGTGTTTGGAGGGAGTAAGTGAGGAGAGAGGCATTATATTATATATATTATGGTGGGAGTGGGCAGTGGACATTCTTTGGGAAGGATTTTGGTTTGTTTCTTTACTGCCATGGACAACTTGTGATAAGCTTTTAAGCAAGTGCTTAAAATTTGTGGGAAATTTTAGGAAATATAAAGAGGAAACAGAAGTTAACTTTTAAATAGCAACAAAATAATAAAATACAAAGAAATCTCACAAGAAATGTGCAAGACCTCTACAAAGAAAACTACTGGGGCTGGCCAAGTGGTATAGTGGTTGGGTTCGTGCACTTTGCTTCGGCAGCCCAGGGTTCACTGGTTCAGATACCAGGCATGGACCTACACACTGCTCATTGAGCCGTGTTGTGGTAGCATCCCACATACAAAATAGAGGAAGATTGGCACAGGTGTTAGCTCAGCAACAATCTTCCTCAAGCAGAAAGAGGAAGATTGGCAACAGATGCTAGCTCAGGGCCAATCTTCCTCACCAAAGGAAAAAAAATAACTGCTAACTTTTAATAACAAATATGAAAATAAGAGTTGAACAAATTGAGAGATACACCAGTGTACTAAGTGATATGAAAACATTTTAAAGATGTCAATTATTCCCAAATTAATCAATAACTTTTATGCAATTCTAATCAATGACTATGCTGATTTTTTAAGATGATGAAATAATCTGAAAATTATAGTGGAAAAATGGATAGGAGAGAAATGTGAGAAAGAAGATTAATGAAAAGAAGTGGAGTCAGATTTTAAAACCTATTTTAAAACCTATAATATTTAAAGTATCACACTAGTGGGAGAATAGATGGATCAATAGAACATAGGATTCATTCTAGAAACAGATTTAAATATATGTGTGTTGTGTGAGAGAATTAAAGAGAATACCATGCATCTATTAGAAGCTGTCTTTAGAAAATACAGTAAATGCCCTAGAGATATATTTACCACTTATAAAGCAGTATAAGTAGAATTTGTGGAAAGAAATTACAGAACAAAGGCTGGTACTGATTCAAAATGGCACCCATCTCCACTGGCTTGTGCCTGAAAATTAGGTCTAGAGCGTTGTCCGCTAAGTAAAGCAGATCCTCTACATGAGGGAAGATTTAGTGTGAATATTGGACTCTGAGGGAAAGCAAGAGCAGAGTTTCAGATAATTCTGGATCTCTTCAAAAGACAAGGAGGGACAAAAAGAAAAATGTGAAGATCACCTTTCTTCACAGATAAAATACACGAAAGCCATTTACCTCAGAGGAAATCCTCCTTAAGTTGGAAACTACATGAACTCCCAGCATCCTGGCTGTCTGCTCTTCACCCAGTACCTTACACGCAAGACCCCTGTGATCACCCTCCCTCACTTACAGAGAGCTGCCGCCGAGGCCCTTATTCGGGGAAGTCCTGTGAGGAGGCTGACCTGTACAGCTGCGAAGGAAGCTTAGGCCAGTTACACATACTACACATTTTAATCACTTGGTAGCAAATATGACTGACGAGCCAGAAAACAACAAGTGCTTGAGAAAAAACAGCACTATGAAAGAGAAGCATCAAGATCTTTAAAAAATGGAAAAAGCAGGCTTTCTTCTCCCTACCTTGAGTTGAAACTGAATAGCTGATCTAAAAGCAGATTTCATGCTCTGGCTTAAAACAACAAATCAGTGACACTCTTCTCTCTTGAGTCCTCTGATTATTTTGATTACCAGTTTAATTCTGTCCAAGCCCCTAAACTAGGTGCCAGTTTCCTGGGGCAGTTAATTGTATTTGTGAAGACTTTATATCCAGGAGGAGTTCTCAGTCTAATGCCAAGTAATTGACAACAAAAATTTTTCCTAGTTTCAATCCAAATATTTATTTTTAACATGGCAAAAATGTAGGATTTGTAGTATTTACATAGCTTCCAACTATCTTCATTGCTGCAAGACATAGACCATCTATATATCTCACATGGTAATCACTACCATTTATCTTTATTATTGGTACCTGGTATCTTCATCAAAGCACAATAAAATAGGAGTCTTAAAAAAAAGAAGCCCTGTAATTTTACTGGCCTAACCACAGAGGTTTTACTGGATAAACCTTGTCTCTGCACGACAGAGAATGGGCAGCAGACACATCTCTGACAGCTGTTGCATGAAGGAGTAGAATAAAGGTCATTTCCTGCAAATGTTAGGGTTTTTAAGAATCCCACAGGCATTGGAGGAATAATTGGACTCAACAAGCAATCAATCATACTTGAAGCCTGTGAAATACATCTAAGGACCAAAGGTCCAGATTTAATGTCCAAAATCACCCAATTGTTCAGATGGCCTGGAAATAAAAAGATTTAATTTCAGAGAAGTTTACATGAAGTCATTTACATGACATTCAATATAAAGAGTTTTTTTCTGTCTTTCTTTGAAAATCTTCGTAGATTAACTAATATGATAAATTAGAAACTAAAAGATCCCTCCAAAATTTGAGGTCTCATTATCCAAGTAGTTAACATAGACATATTAAAGTTTTTAACTGATTTTTTTTCTTAAGAAGAATTATTTGTTTCAGAAATTAAAAAGAATACAATAATATCTTGGCTTTAATTTATGTTAATAATTTTAAGAGCTAAATTTAAGAACTAATAAAAAAGTGATAATATGATAATTATTATTTAGCATCCTGCTAAGATATTTAGTTGGCAATTTAATTTTAAATCACCTGGTTTTCATCTACGTTCATGTATTATTAAATGCAATTTTGCCTAAGCTACTGTACTAAGTGTTAGCAAAATATGAAAATAAAGTGTGAATGTGTCCTTCAAGACACTTAAAATTTTTTATTGAGCATGGCAACTCTTAATTGTCTCTATATATCTATTGTCCTCTTCTTCTTTTTTTTTTAATTGAGGTTTTTCATTTTGAAATATGGTGCCTTCCAGAAGTTGCAAAATAATAGAAAGAATTCCAGTGTATTTTAACGCAGTTTCCCTCAATGATTATATATCTTCCATAACCACAGTACATGGTCAAAACCAGGAATCTAACATTGGTTATCTAACACTGGTTATTGCAATCTAACTCTTACCTCACCTATCTACTTTATATAGATTTCGACAACTTTTAAATGCACTCTTCTTATTTCTTTTGTTTTATGTGTATAGTTCTTTGAAATTTTATCACAAGTGTAGACTTGTTTAACCATCACCACACAGTCCATGTTACAACTAGGGTACAGAACCGTTCCATCAGCGTGAAGACACTCCCTTCTGTTACCCATTAACAACCACAGCCTCCCCACAGCCTTAACCTCTGGCAGCAACTGACTAGTTGTCCATCCTATGATTTTGCCATTTCAAGAATGTTATATAAATGGAATCATAGCATACGCAGCATTTTGAGATTGGCTTTTTTCACTCAGCATAAAGCCCTTAAAATTCTTCTAAGTGGTTGTGTGTATCAATAGGTTGCTTCTTTGTATTTATTGTATTTATTGTACCACAGTTGACCAGTTGAAGGACTTTTGCATGATTTCCAGCTTTTGGCTACTAGAAATACAGTGCTTTTGAACATCTGTGTACAAGTTCCTGTGTGACCATGCTTTTAAGTCTCTGGGATAAATACCCAGGAGGGCTGAGTGGTATCATGTCTGTTGTTAACTTGGTAGGAAATAGCCAAACTGCTTTCCAGAATGGCTGACATTTTACATTTCCTTCAGCAATGTGTGAGAAATCCAGTTGTTCTGCATCTGTGTCCGCACTTAGTAATGTCAGTATTTTTTTATGCTTGCCATTTTAATATGTATGCAATGGTATCACATTGTAGCTTTAATTTTCACTCCCCTAATGGCTAGTGATGATGAACATCTTTTCTTTCATGTGCTTATTTGCCACTTGTATACTCTCTTTGGTGAAGTGTCTGTTAAAATGTTTTGTCTATTGCTTTTTTTTTTTTCTTTTTTATTGTCGAGATTAGATTCTGGACAAAGATTCTTTCTCAGGTATATGATTTGAAAATATTTCTGTCAGTCAATGGCTAGCTTTTCATCTTCTTAACAAGATCATACATACAGCCAAAGTTGGTAAGTTTGATGGTCTATGGTAGCAATTTTTGTCTTTTATGGATCATGCCTTTGGTGTCATGTCTAAGAACACTTTGTCTAACCTTAGAACAGGAAAATTTTTTCCTGTGTTTTCTTCTAGAAGTTTTATAGTTTTACATTTAGATCTATGATCCATTTTGAGTTGTTTTTGTACAAGGTGTGAAGTTGAGGTCTGGTTCTGGAGGATAGTGTTAGGAGATTGGTGGGAGAAGAGGCTAGATTTCAAGAGGAAGAATACTGGTGAGTGAAAAATAACAGGAATGCGTAGACAACAAAGTCTCAAGACAGTAACAGGGCAATGAAGGAGATTGAATGGCAGTCAAAATAGTAGGGACACATGAAGAATCGAACATGTTAGAAGACTGAAGGGAGGGAAGAGTGAGGAGAAAGAGAGACAGAGAGTATTCTGACATTTTACATTGCCATCAACAACGTGTGAGAAATCCAGTTGCTCTGCATCCTTGTCAACTTTAATTAGAGGTTTTAAGAGTATATTCAAAATATCAAAAAGCATTCTAATTCTTAGACTTCTACACAATTGGACTGGGCTATCTTGCTTGAGTTTATACTCAAGATATTCCCGTATATATTATCTATCATTCTCAAGTAATAGCATTCTGGAGATAATACCGCCTGTTTGCTCAAAAGTCATCTCAATGGTGAAATCTGTTCAAATCTGTTGAGGATGTATTGTAGTCTCAAAACAATACTGGGAGGGGAATAATTTTGACTCAAGGTGTATTTTGGTGCTTCTGAAATTCCTTTATGTGGCTTTTTGTTCAAGTGATTCTACCAAAACCAAAAGAAGGATTAACATTTTTGACTGTGCTATGAAGGTGCTTAGCACCAGAAAGGTGGAGGATAGCTTATGAAACATTGACAATTCTTAAAATTGCACTAAAAGGCAATCAAACAATTCTGTTCATAATTTTGGAAGAAACACAATAACCAGGATTTCCTGGGTCGTGTATTCTCAAAAATAATTGATCCAGAGTAAGTACAATTCTTATTGCTAAAGACAATCAAGCATAGAGACTTTGACCAGCTATCACTTGAAAGTTAGTTATCCATATTTCTGAAATACATGGAATTTAATAAAGAGGCCAAGAAGTCACATTTAAGAGGCAACAAGATAAAGCACCACTGTAAAATCTTGGTAAACTCGTTAAAATAACAACAAATGGAAAAATGAAATAAATACTTCATTTGAATTTTAAGATCTATTTTCCCAAGAACCATTAGTGACATTACAAGTGTAAGGTGAGAACTGATTAATTTATATGGTAAACATGACAGAAAACAACTTCTGCTTTCACGCTTCTTCCCCTCAGTAGCTTTAGAATAATGTGTGTTTGTGTTTCTGTGAAGAATTACTTAACCCAGTAAGCTTTCTCTTGACTTCCCATGTCTGACAGGAGCACCATTGTATCACTTATTGATTTCACCGGTGTTGGCTTACTCTTAGAAACTAAAACGAATGAATGTTCCTAAATCTACATACACACACACACACACACAGAGTTTATTAAAGATCAACTATTTATCTTCCTACCTATACTTTTCAGGAGAAAGAAGAAAGGAAGGATGTGCTTACGGACTAGAAAATGTTCTTTATCAGAAAAACATACAGATAATTCTCAACTTTAATATTTCCTTTAAGTGCCTTGCTAAAAATTACTGAGGTGGTTCTACAAAATTACCCTGTCCATTTTTGAGGGCATATAGAAAGCCTTTTTCACAACTTAGAAAATTTTTTTTCTTTCAGTTTTATCAGGTACAGTTGACATGCAGCACTGTGTACGTTTCTGTAACGCATAATGACTTGCCTTACATATATTGTGAAACGATTATCACAGTAAGTTTAGTTAACATTCATTATCTCATATAGGTACAAAAACAAAAGAAAAAACTGTTTTTTCCCCTTGTGATGAGAACTTTTAGGATCTACTCTCTTTGGGAGCTTTCAGATATACCATAGAGCAGTGTTAACTATAGTCGTCAGGTTGTGCAGTACACCCCTAGTGTTTATTTATCTGATACCTGGAAGTTTGTACCTTTGACCAGCTTCCTCCACTTCTTCCACTGCCCCACCCCCGGCTCTGGTAGCCACATATCTGATCTCTTTTTCTATGAGTTTGTTTTTCATTGTTTGTTTGTTTTAGGTTCCACATACAAGTGAGATCATATAGTATTTGTCTTTTTCTGTCTGACTAATTTCACTTGGCACAATGCTCTCAAGATCCATCTGTGCTGACTCAAATAGCAGGATTTGCTTCTTTTTTATGGCTGAATAACATTTTAGTGTATATATACACCATATTATCTTTATCTATTCACCTGTTGATGAACACTTAGCTTGTTTCCATGCCTTGGCTATGATGAATACGGCTGCAATGAACATGGGGGTGCAGGTATCTTTTTGACATAGTGATTCCATTTCCTTTGGATGTATACCCAGAAGTGGGATTGCTGGACCATATGGTAGTTCTATTTTTAACTTTTTTGAGGAATCTCCATACTGTTTTCCAGTGGCTATAACAATTTACATTCCCACCAACAGTGCACAAGGGTTTTCTTCTTCACATCCTTGCCAGTATTTATCTCTTGTCTTTTTGATGATAGCCATTGTAACAGGCATTAGGTAACATCTCACTGTGGTTTTGATTTGCATTTCTCTAATGATTAATGATGTTGAGCACCTTTTCATGTGCTTGTTGGCCATTTGTACATCTTCTTTGGAAAAATATCTATTTAGGTCCCTTTCCCATTTTTAATTGGATTATTTGGGGTTTTCTGCTATTAAGATGTGTGAGTTCTTCATGTATTTGGAATGCTAACCCCTTAACAGATACATGATTTGCAAATATTTTCTCTCATTCTATAGGTTGTCTTTTCATTTTGTTGATCATTTCTTTTGCTGTGCAGAAGCTTTTTAGTTTGATGTAGTCCCATGTGTTTATTTTTGATTTTGTTGCTTGCATTTTTGCTATCTTATCCAAAAAGTCATTGCTAAGACCCATGTCAAGGAGCTTTTCTCCTGTATTTTCTTCTACGAGTTTTATGGTTTCAGGTCTTGCAGTTAGGTCTTTAATCCATTTCAAGTTAACTTTTGGTAGCGATGCCTACAACTTTTAATAATTGTAGTAAATCTGAACATACTGCATATCACCCAAACTTATTAGAGATCCCTAAGTGTAACAGTCAAACCTCTAGCATAGGTTAATCGGAATGAGTAGTTCTTTTAAGTCTTTAAAATTTGTCTTTCTCATGGATCTGAACCCCTAAACGTACAGAGTGAAGCATAAATGTTAACAAACACTTTTCAAAATATTATTTGCGTAGGTTCCAGAACAGCTACAATGCATAGAAATGGTCCCTTAACAACTGGCCTTCCTCTAGGTTGTTTGATGCTCTTTCTTTGTAAGATTTCTGGTTTGGGTCTGAGTTACATCAAGTACCACTTGGTATTGATCTTATTGCTGTCTTGCTCACAGACCAAGAGAACACTTTTAAAGTTGCCAATAGTGTAAAAAAGCAGATAACCAAATTTTGGAATGGGTGGTTTCCCTACAGTAACTCAAATTGATTTTGTTCTTCCCAGTGCTGATAAATATTGTTTTGGAGCAGAATAATAAAATAGAAATTCGGTAAACATGTTTAGTTGAAAATATCCTAAAGATATGCTATCATTCAATGGAAGATGTAAAAGTAGATTTCAGAAATTCAGACTATAGGCTCATAGTTCCTTTGATAATTTGATTATCTTAGTTTTTCTAATATAGTTAAGATTTTACCTTCACTATACAATTGGCTTATGGAAAAGTTATAAAATTAATATAAACATTTGAAATGCTTTTTGGCTCACTTTGAAAAGATTTCCAGTTTGCTTCCAAGTGAATATCAAATTTAAGAGGCCAAGTGATTTTAAAGCAGGTAAATCATTACTTTTCCATACGGTTTGTTCAAGCAGATAAAAAGTACGCAAGAATCTAATGTTCTTTGCAATAGTAGCTTCAATTTTCATCAGCCAAGACCCAATTTGTGTCAGAAGGTAAAACTTGCCTGATTAGATCTGTTCAACAAAGCCATTACACAACTTTTAATGTTCTTGCTCTCTCACATCCACGACACTAAACTTTTACAGAGACAGACTGTTTGAAGCCTTCCTAATTATTTCCATTATTACCCAAGAAGGATCACTAAGGCTCAGCCTCTATTGTAATTCTTAAAGTTCTTAGTGCAAATTGTATGGCAATCTAAAACGCCTTTCTCTGGCATTATGACCTGATTACTATTTAGAATCTCTCCAGCAGTGAATTTGAAGATCATGCAAATGTGTTCTTCGGGAAAGTCACTGTGTAGCTGAATAATTTGTTTTGTAGGAAGCCGGCTCAAACTTATCATCAGTCATGAAAATTCTTTATCAATGCTTTTCTATAAAGTAGATGTTATTATACTAGTTCCACTTTATCTCTGATGTAAAGATCAGGAATGCTGTTATTAATCCAGAAATGCCTATTTTAAATATGTTGCCTTATGTTATTGTAGTATATTGTATCACCAGACATGTAATATTTCCTTTGGTTTTAGTGTCTCCTATGTCATAACCAAAACTCAAATTACTGGAAATGTAAAGTATATAGCACATATCTAAAGTTGAGAATCAGTATAAACCTATAACCTAATTTGTATAAATACATACAAATATAACTGGACAGAAGTGACCTTCTACGTTCACTATAAACAATATCCACAATGCTGAACAGCAATTGTATTTGCCAAGATATCTACAGTACACAGCATAGGGAGATACAATGTAACTACGGACATTTATTCATTAATACAATATTTATTAAACATATTAGTTAGATCTTAAGATATACTAATGAACGAATGTCACTGTGTACTCATAAGGAGACTAGAGGCAAATGGGAACAAAGATAAGCAAATAATCCCAATTAGTGAAATCAACTATCAGATAGGGATTTATTCAGGATGCTACTGGCCACCTCATTCAACTGTATTTTTCAGGGAAGGTGATGAAGATCAAGTGATGTCAAAGTAGGAGCTAATTAGGCATAATGTTCTGGAAGAGAGAAGGTGTTCTAGCCAGAAGGAGCCATAGGTTGAGGATGGCTGCAGTATAAATTGAAAGGCATATCCTTTCAGGCTTAATATGGAGTTCGGCCTTCATGCTGATGTTGAGATGTATCGCTGAAGGTGAGTGATATGATCACATTTCGGTTTAGAAAGACCATCCTGATTCAAGTATAAAGAATGTTTTAGACAGAAGTAATAATGGAATTGGGAGACCCGTTCAGGTAAGAAATAATACTGCCTTGCATTGTGGTAGTGACAGGAGAGAAAAAAAATGCACATAAATACATTTATATCTCAACTTATTCTGTTATGACTGTGTTTTCTTTTTAGAGTTTACAGATGTTACTTTTAAAATGTTCTATGATTGTGGGGAGCCATTTACTTATAGATCTCCTTGTATTATTTGTCACAATATTGCATTTATCTCTTAAGCACACATTCTCTGCATATCATCTCAAATTCCCAGGTTGTTTGATCTGATAAAACATTTATCTTTATCTTCCAAAATGTGACTAGCTACTATCCCAATCAAAGTCACATAATATTTCATACTTGTGCACACATTTACATTTTTGTGCTGAAAGATACATTAATCATAAAGGCTTAGATATTTAATTTTGCTGATGTTAAAAATGACAAAGCAAAAGAAGAGGTAAATGGAGGCTAAAAAATGTAAAATATGTATTATAAAACAGATAGCTGAAAAATGGATTGTTTCAGGGAAATGTAAGTATAAGAGGCATGCATGAAAATGCAAGAAGAGACAGAGGTGATCAAATAAGAAAAATAAACTATTTTAACTATTGCTTCCTCACAAGACCATCATTTGCATCATATAATACATATATTTTTATATATATGTATATAAAATATGAGTGATGAGATTGTTATTCCAGAAAGCAATATAACCTAATAGAAAATTTATTCAGTTAGAAAAGAGAAAATGAGGTTCTAATACTGATTTTAGTGCTTCAGGCAAGACATGAAACCTCTTGGGGCATCAATTTCTGTATCTGTAAAATGATAAAACATACCCTACTACATATTTTGTGTGTAAGTGTATAAAAATGAGATAACAGTTTTGAAAGTGGTTTTGAAACAAAATATGCAAGGGGTTTTATAATGATTCATTGTAGGAAGTGACTTTTTTTAAATTTTTTTGCTGAAGAAGATTCACCCTGAGGTAACATCTGTACCAATCTTCCTCTATTTTATATGTGGGTCGTGACCACAGCATGGCTGCTGACAAGTGGTGTAGCTCTGCCCCCAGGATTCAAACCCCAGCTACTGAAGCAGAGTGTCCAGAACTTAACCACTAGGCCGTGGGGCTGGCCCAGGAGTGACCTTTATTTAGAGATCAAAGAAAGGCCAAAGGGACAAAATTCATTCCAACTAAATGGAAAAAGAAAATTACTGGAATGGTAGGTTTTTAAGATTACAAAAAGAACCAATTTTATATGAACACTCCATCTGAGCCCATGCAACTTCTATAGAATACAGCAATCCACAAAGTTATATATTTTAAAGTTTTGTAGTCAAAATAACTTCCTTAATATTTCTTATGCATTTCCCACACACATATGCTTCACACATGCTCCTTATTTTTCAGACAAGGTCAATGTTTTCCTTACATACATTTATACTGTTATTGTAACTTTTTCTAGATCTATCAATAAAGAACTTACACATTGATAACACATTCTTGTAATTACACTGTAATTCTCACTAGCTTTTTGTTTTGTAATTCTAGCTTTTTTGAACACACAAATCATCTAAATTTATTATATCATTACTATAACACCTCATACACATCTTGAGACCATTTAGGCCATAAAAGATTAGATTTAATATTCAAAGAGCCAAATGTAAATAAATCTGAATTATTTATCCAAATGGAAGACTCAGATAACTCAAATAGTTTAAATACACAAATAATCAAAATGTATAGATTTTTCCCCTACCCTCCTGCTACTGGATGTTTCTTTGAGTTGCTGTCAGAAGCAGGGTAGACAGTGTTGTGCTGGAATTCCTGTTTATTCGCTTGTCAAGATGCTAATTAAAAGCAAAATGATAAAAACTCAATGAGAACTAGGAATGATAAAGTGCCAGCATAACTTGTAAACTGAGAAATGATCCCTTGAAAACACATTTGTTGGCTTAACGTGTCATGTGTAACATCAATCTTGATTTTCTCTCCTTGCTGCTGGGTCAAGACACTGATAGAACTGGGAGGTAGCAGGGCCAGAAACATATCATCAGTTGGGGTCAATTAAAAGAGCGTGGGGAATCTTTCTGGAGCCTGGTGAATGTCTGTCCCCACTGGCTGAAACTCCTCGCTCTGTCACGTTGCCTGAGATTTTACTCAAGACAACATTCGCTTAGGCTATTAAATGCAAGTGTTTCTAGGAAGCTTCAGCAAGATATGGTAGCCATTCTTACTTCAGGAAGCTTTCCTTCTTAGCTGTAATTAGTCAAAAAGAAAGAAGTGGAGTTTTCAGTGGAAAGCAGAGATGAATTTAGAGCACTGGAGCATTTTTCAGAGAAGAGAGACCTGGTACGTTTTAGTAACCAAGGGGAAACATGAAACATAGATGTCAAGGAAGAATGAAAAAGGTGACACCAAGGAGTAAATAAACGTGGGAAAAGGTAGAGGAGTTAAAAAAAAAAAACAAACCAATTCTCATCTTTTTTTAAACTTTGCCCAGAGTCAATCTCACTATATTCTGTGTAGAGGAAGTAACTATGGGAGGGTGCCCAATTTGTCAGTAAGCTCAATGCTTCCTCTGTGTCATACCATGATCTTGCCTGGTTCATGACCTGAAACCCTGGAAGAATCCTGAAACCCACTTCATTTAGGGAGAAAGTTGTAGTGGTACATCAGATATGTACATCTTCCAAGCCCAGAGCCTAGGAGTGGTTCTACAACACTTAATCTCTTTTGCTTCCACACCTGTCCAATCATTTAGCTCTCTCCTTACTGTTACCAGAATATACAGAGAATCGGATCAGCATCAACTCTCCACCAGTAGGGTAGGTGAATGAGATACAAAAACAGAGTCAGAATGGATCTCATGTGATTTTCTAGCTTAACACTCTGTCTCTCACAACACAACCTTGCAGACTATTGGGGATATCAAATTTACTGAAGGGTTATGATGGGAAAAGAGAATTGATTATGTGCATAGAATAGTGTATAGAATAGTATATGACTATAGAATAGTGTTTGATTACACTACTGGGGAGAAAAGCACATAAAATTATACGCTGATGCAGCATTTCCTAACCTTCATGCCATAGATAAGCTAGTTATGGGCTGAGAACTTAGCCCTGAGAGTAACCAGGCAGAGGCTGGTGTAGCCCGAGCCCCCAGGTCATTGTCACAGGCCATAAGCAATACTTCATTTTACCCTAGAGTGTTCTACAAAAATGCTCATTTTCTGGGAATGTTATAGAACCAACAAAAGATGTCTTTGTTGTTTTTGTTTTTCCACATTCCATATTAAGAAAATAAGACAAAACTGGTTGCATAAATTATAGTATGTCCATATCATACCTTGATACATAAACGAGGACGAAAACATTACTGAGGCAGCTCTCTATGTGAGGATAGAAAGTACGCCAAGATAGATTTTTAGATAACTAAAATATGTGTGCATGCAATGCTGCCATGTCTATAAAAATAAGCAAGCACATAAAAACACCAAAAGCTAATTTATGAGATAAAACAAAACACAAAACTGTACACTGTATATGACTCTTGCCAAAGTTCAGCAGTAAAGCGTCTCAAAATGAATACCTTCCAGGAAGTCTTGCCCGGAATACGCTCAGTTCCCATCCTCAATCTCCTGCCTTCGGGAGTGCCTATATCTAACTTCTGCCTCAGAATCTCCAGCCAGTATCGGGACAATCTACTCCCCACTAGACTCATGGTGGACACGAATCCCTCACTTCTTTAGCAAGTATCACTATGTCTGAGTTATCAGTCTAGAAGAAGCCCCTCTAGTAATGGCTGCGGGGGAAGGCTTCCAATAGGTAATGTTGCGGTTACCTTAAGTCCTTCATTTCCCTCCAAATAATATTTGTGGTACAAGGAGACGACTTTGACAGTCCTAATTTCACAGAAGCACCTATGTTAGGTATTAAAGGCACTTAAAGCCTGCTTCTCTTTGAGTATGAGAGAGTGTTCCGGACTCTTTATCGTTTATTCATTGGTAACTTTTGAATCAGATATACATGCACTCATTTGCATAGATTTTATAGCATATATAAAGGCAATATCAAACTGACTGCATATTCACAGTTATACGCATATGTATGTGTACGTGTGTATACCTACGTATCCCAAAGAAAAACAATGATCCTTATCTTATCTAGGAGTCCTCAAACTCATATGCTTACCAGGGCCAGGCAGATGAAAAAACAAACAACTGTGAAGCGGGCCATGTCTAAGAAGCAAGCTGTGTGGTGGGGCATGAGGGGCTGGAGGCTCAGCTCCATCGAGAATGAGCAACTAGTCTTCCCCTCCATGGCTTGCTGCTAAGTGGGAATGAGGACCAGGGTTTCCAGAGCTTCCGATACTTACAGAGAAGCCAGGAATCCTCATGTGAAATTTCTTAGATGTTGATTCAAAAAAGTTAAACCTTGTGCAGACCGAACAAAAAACCTCTGTGAGGAGGATTTTGTCAGTGAGCAACTGGTTGGTGGCCTTTGGTCCAAATAAATAAAAGGGTAGGGAAACATTTGCCTCACTGCTCTATACTTTGTAAAGCTATGTTTCTACCAGTGAGTAGTACCAGTGAGTGAGGGCTTGTAGAGCATTGTTTCTTCCTCTTCTTCAATGGCTACTTTCAAATCATGTGCCCACTCCCAGCCATTGGCCTTGAAACACAAATTAAGAACAGGAATGGAGCCCACTGCCAAGGCATGGACATACCTCTTAAAGGCTACAGTTCCCTAGTTACAGAGAACCCTGGAGGAAATTTCCCCCACCTCATCTGTTCCTTCTTTTTATCTCATCCAAGACTCATTCCCTCCCATTATCTCTCTGGGAGAGCCAAAGAGGATTCCTCTGGTTGCTTAAGTGTGTCCTGAAACTATTCTCTCCTTACTATATCTACTCCTTCAAACTGAGTTCAAGTTCTCGTCACTTCTCATCAGGCCCACTTGTCAATTTACATAGTTTATCTCTATCCTATAATCCAAACTTTCCTCTGTTGAGAATTACATCCTTACTGATGGCCCAGACACCACCGTGGGCACCCAAAACACATTTTCTGCCTTGCCTTGAACTTTCCTTATTGTTACCAACTGTGAGCGTAGGCTCTCGCGCACACTCTGTGTCTGTCCACCTATTATATAGGTCCCCAGGCTTAAATTCCCTCTTAACATTGACCCTTGAAATTAGTGTTCAATCAAAATATATTCACCAGTAGTTAAAATTATTTAAGTTGAAAATAACAGAATGTGACTATGGCAATGACAATTTAGTGAAAAATGCTGAGGAATCAGAGACTTGATTAAAGGTAGAGGATAAGATTTAAAAAATGTGACCCTGTGCCAATTACTCAACATTCTTCAAGCCACATGTGTTTTTTTCACTCACATAGAGCTAATGTTAATAGCTACCTAAGATGGTTGTAAAGATTGCAACCTTAGAAGGACAGACATATGTATGTAGATATTCTTTTTTATATTTATGGGAGTTACCTTCTGAAATCTTTGAATATCACCAATATTGAGAATAAAGAAATGTTTTGACAGGCTCTTGGATTTCTTATATGCTACATTTCTATCAAGAATTATGTTTTCACTGAATATCCTTACACTACAAGTTAGCTGTTTTTTCAACATTCTTTACAATCTTCTGTATGACAAAAGATACCATAAAGAAAACTAAAGACAAGTAATAGACTGGGAGAAAATATTCTCTCTCTCTCTCTCTCTATATATATGTATAGTAAATGAATAAGGAAATGACAAAACATTGAATAAAGAAAAATGGATAAAGACACAAATAGCAAATTCACAGAAACTCCTATACAGTGGGACAAAATTATGAAAAAATTCAGGGCCTGTCCCACAGCATAGTGGTTAAGTTTGGCGCACTCTGCTTCAGTGACCCAGGTTCACAGGTTCAGATCCCAGGTGCAGACCTACACCACTTATCAACCATGTTGTGGTAGCAACCCACATATAAAGTGGAGGAGGATTGGCACAGATTTAGCTCAGGGCTATCTTCCTCAAGCAAAAGAAAAGAGGAAGATTGGCAAAAGGTTTTAGCTCAGGTCCAATCTTCCTAATTATGAAAAAATCCTTACAAAAATATGTTCAATATTACTAATAATCATGATTGCATGTTAAAACAGCAATTGGATTTTCTTTTGCTCTCAAATGACCACATACTGTTTGATAATTTTAAGCACAATTGAGAGAATGGAGAATTGGGCACCCCTAAACGGGGGATGAAAATGAAAATAGGTACAACCTCTTTAGGAGGAAAATTAAATTTAGGAAAATCAAATAAGCACACTCTGACTCAGGACTCCATTTGTCAGCATGCACACCAGAGAAGTTTATACATCTTCAAATGGGCAACATAGAGTGCTCTCCATGGCTATCTGTAGGAGGAGAGCAAATAAATTTTGGTTAAATACACTATGGAATCCTCTGTAGCATTTAGAAAGGATGGGGCAGTGGATGACATAGTGACATGCAGTGATAATATTTGCAAAAATCCAGATGCAAAGCATGGATGATTTGAAGTTCTTTATGTAAAACACACATTCTCTCACATGCATTTAGACACAAAACAATGTCATATCTTCTGAATTGTCCCTAAATATGAAAGAACTTTCTTAAAGAAGTTCTAGAGGATGCATGACAAGTTGTTACTTGTCATCTAGGGTGGATAAGGGATTAGAAGTGGTGAACAAAGAATATTTTACCTATATCTGTAAGGTTATTGTCATGTGGTAGTTGTTGAAAGTTTTTTAAGTGTTAAGCTTTATTTCTCACCTGATTTATATTTTTTATAATGAAATGAAATTGTAATTTTTGGGTTTTTAAAATCATTTTTTATTGTTCAGATACCGAATATACACACATTAAACAGTGAAGACATGAATACTGAGGTGATAGATTTATTCACTAGCTAAGTGACTATTTTATGCAAGTTTACCAGGATTCAAGATTTAAGTAAAAATTTTCACAAAACTTTAGAATTGAAGACAAATGGTGAAAAGTGTGTTTTTTAGATTAAATAAGGCCAAGTGGCCACTCTGTGTGTAAGCCTGCATGTGGGAGTGTGTCAATATGTGAAGTATATGAACGCTTGCTTCCGGCTTGCCATCTATAAATTACAGAGAATAAGTCAAACGCAGATAACAGAAGAATTATTGATAGTAAGGATCTATATAGTAACAGTAGCAGTGTGGGAGGGGAGGGTGGCAGGAGCATATTGGATCAAATAAGATAATGCTCTTGACATCATAAAATTTTAGAACTTAAAGATGTTTGACGCATAGTTTTCTTGATAAGAAAAAGAGACAAGTGAAAATTCAGCACTTTGCTGGAAGTCACACAAAAGTTTAGTGGAAGAACAAAGACCTAGAGCTACCTTAGAAACCATTAAATGTTATACAAATATCAACCTCCGAGCTTTGGGAATGTATATTGATCTTTATAATTTAGAGGTAATGGGCACCGGACGCTAGACCATCTGATAGTGCTACTTCATCAAATTCTCAAAAGTTCACGATTCAAAGAGGAACAGCTGCTTTCAACTGAACAATAAAAAATAAGTACTGAATCTATTATGCACACTTTGATTTTAGAATTTAAAATTCTCTTTCTGTTTTTCATAGTCAACACTAAGATCGCTGATGCAAAGTACATTGAGATAGCATTAATAATATTTACCACATAGGATTGTTGTATGAGTTTCTTAAGGTAATGTATGTAAGTACCCAATATATATGTGAACCACGGGGCTGGTCTGTGGGATGGACTCATTATATTGGTGAATCATGCTAGGCTCCCCATGATTCAGCATCCGTCTCTAAAATAATGGTATTTACCAATTCAAGACATACCTTTCCTGAAAAGCACGGGCTTACTCTACAAGAGCAAAATAAAGATAACGTGCATTTGTTTCTGTTGAACACCAACCCGACGCTTCACTTTTAATACCATGTTTAAGAGAGGAACATTAAATAAAGTCATAGTCCTGAGATGGCTGATGGTTCTAAGGATCACCCAGAAAATGGTTTAGCAGAGATAGATTAGACACTGACCTGAGACACTAAATAAGATAAAAATAACAGAAAATAAGACACAATGGTCTTGGTAAACAAGCCATCTGTAATTCAGAAATCAATAATCTCAACTGCAGAGATCGACTGCCTTTATAGAACCCAATCCATTTCCTCTAGGGTAGGGTCACGCTTCCAATGTAGCATCAGATATTATAAGTGAAAAAAATAATGACTAAACTTCCTTGCCCCAAGTTCCCAGTTCTTTTCAAGGAGCAACAATGGTTACATCTCCAAATTGCTGAAATGAAATCATGTTAAATGCATGTGCTTTCTAGAACTTTCTGTTGTGGTACTGTAAAAAAGCAGTTGAGTTGCCCATATAAGAACGAAGGAAACAAATGGCTATAATTAGGATACAACTCATGTCAGTACACGAAGCAGGTGGAGTGCTAACCTTGGTATTTCTTCTCTTCAGTTATTGGAAGCCAGTTTGGACCTATCCCAGAGCAGGATGAGTCGTCCTGCATCTGAACGTCATCACCGATCTCTTCCCCAAGTGTCATTCTGCCCAACCTAAAACTTCGCTCATCAGATAAATGCTACTAATCATGGAAAGTGAAAATGGAAAACGTTTAAGTATTCCCTAATATTAATGTGCCTCAACAATTGTATTTAATCAATTCTCAGATCTATTATTTGTTCTCTCTACCAAAAAAAAGTTATTTTGTACTCATTTCAATTATGAACTAACTTCTATGCAAAAAGTTCTATTATTCTGAGAAAATGCTTGAAAATGGCAGAAGTTGTGGTAAGGTAGGGAGGCCTTGATAATATGCTCTAAATTTTTTTTAAAACAGTATAACTTATGTTAAAACTTGTCCTAATAGACATTGCAAGATCACTTAGATATCGTTTTATTGTAGGGACTGTGCGGCTTTCTCACAGCTCCAGTGCCATTTCTAGTAAAATGAGATTTTCATGAAAGACATTAAAAATCATGTTTCATTTAAATAGTGATATTGTTTCAATCTTTCATCAGCCTAGGTCATTTCCATTTGGAAATTCTGACATTTATATAGAACATTTTGTATCAAAAAATGCCTACATTTGCTTCAATTCCAGAACTTAACTACTTTTGCATGCAAGTAGTGTTCCTCCTGGCCCGCTAAGGTAATCACACATCTTCTTTTATTCTTTAAAGACAGCTGTGCCCTGAAATAGCTCCCCTGAAAGACCGACATAGTTATAGAGAGAACCATAAAATGTCTTATTAAATGATTTAATCTCACCATCAATAATGTGTAAATATGCGTTTCCCACGGGTATAGAAATTAACCTATTACATTTTTCCTAATATGGAAGGAGACAGTCCGGAGAGATTTGAAAAAATACAAACGTGAAATTAATTCATTAGCAGAGTTCTCAGGACAGATACGGGGAGAGAAGCAGGTACAGTAAGCTTTCCTCTGATACAAGGTTAGCATGAGGATGTTTGTGCCTAGAGGCAGAATTAAGGAAATAGAAAAATCGGTAATAATTTTGCTGATGATCTAACCTAAACACCGCTTTATTAAAGTTTCCTTCTGAAAAATTCACAGTTCCTATGTCAATAATTTATATTTGTATTCGTTTCCAGATTATGAAGCAATTTTATGTATATTATGTCAATAAACTCTTACAATATTGTATATTAGGACAAGTTTTGGCTATTTAACAATGAGGAAATTGAGCCCAAAGGACCTGCCATAATTACATATCTAATAAGTCGAAGAAAAAGGTCAGGTACACTACGTCTTGTGTTTTATTGAGTTTTTTAGGTATCATGTTTTTGTCTTAGGGAAAAGAAAAAGACATTCTTTACGATCCTATAAAAAACATTTTGATACCCTTTGAGACGTAAGATTCATTAGTATGGGCATGCATCAAATTTTTCTTTCAGTATACAACAAAATAAATTTAGAAGAGTAAGAATAATGTAATTCAAATTCCTAAAGGCAATACTTTGTAAATATCTTTAAAAAAATCAGAAATACCATTAAAGTTAATATACGCACACTCCCCAATGACACAAATTTTAAGATACTTACACACAGAACTGAAAAGTTTATCAGCCATCTATGTCTTGCTGCCAGCTGAAGAATCCCAGGAAAACAATAACATCTCTCTAGAGAAGACATTGGAGCATAATTTCTTTTTGTTTTCCTGTCTTTTATTTTTTAACGCAAATAATTTCATCCTACATATGTCAGTTTCAACCTTTCTGTTATCACTTAGCCACACACACAAAGACAAGAGTGCTTGCATACACACACACACACTCTTCATGCCACATCAGCACAGAAAGAGCTCCCTTACTCATTTTAATGGCTGTAGGAAAAGCATCATAATTGATTTGACCAGTTGGACATTTATTTCCAAATTAATTTTCTTGTGAAGGCATTATTAGGTAGTGTGAGAATACGTCTATTGGATAAATTCCCAGAAGTGGAATTATCAAACAAAAGGAATTATGCATTTTCAATTTAGAGAAATATTGTCAAATTGGCTCTGTAGTAGTTGTATAAATCTATATTTCCACCAGCAATGCATGAGAGTGCACGTTTTCCTCATACCTCCATCAACATGTCGTGTCATTGAATTTTTTTGACTATGCTAATACCACAGCTATACTATGTTGTATAGCTGAGTTTTAATTTGCATAACCAAGGTTGAGATTTTTCCCCACGTACATCTGGTTTTCCCAGTTGTTCATTGAACTATGGACCATTTCCCAACTGAGTCATATGAATGCTGGCCATATTAAGAATATGAATGCCTTAACTGTTAAAGGAATTACAGATTTTTCCACGTTTTAATTTATCTTTTGTTTGGTTTGTAGAATTATTTTACATGAAGATGTTTTTATTTTTATGTAAACATTTGTTTACATATTTTTGAGTTTTTGTCATTTTAAAAAAGCCTTCTCCCATCCAACACTGTAAAAAGTTTCTTTTCACGATTTCTTTTAATATTTTGTATTTGATATCTGTAATTTCTTTTGGTGTAAAGTGTGAGATAGTATCGCACTTTATTTCTTTCAGATGATTATTTGTATATTATAATCCATCTTATAAAATAAACCAGTTTCACCCATTGACTTGAAATGCAACCATCATTGTATAATAAATTCCCACACATTAACATTTTGCAGATTAATAAAGTTACATTATAATTCCCCTCTCTCTACCTTTCTGTCTTTCTACCTATTTTCAGTCTAATATTTTGAACTGTTCTTTAAAAAATATCCCTTACATAAAAATAATCATGTTTATTTATGTATGCATGTTTGTACTTATATATAGTATTTATGCTACATAATATTTGAGAACCAAAATATACCAAAATGTTTTTGGAATAAATTACACCAAAAATATAATTACATTCTTTCTGTCTCCTTCCAAAAAATGTTAAGGTAGGTTAAAAATATGTGAAACAATATACATCTCATCAATAAAAGTAAGAAAGTCCCTTTCTAAACAGAAAGCTCATTATTTTTGATTGTTATTATAGCTTAATATTTCATTTCACTTCAAACTTTCTAAGAGCTAAAGCAAAGAAAATA
This sequence comes from Equus asinus, assembly GCF_041296235.1. Taxonomy (NCBI): domain Eukaryota; kingdom Metazoa; phylum Chordata; class Mammalia; order Perissodactyla; family Equidae; genus Equus; species Equus asinus. Next base: position 21,320,316 of record NC_091816.1, on the reverse strand, counting down.
TGTTGAAATATATCATATTATTTTATGATAAAGAAAGTTTATTTCCTAGCAATTAATTCCAAGTAGAATATGGGACCCATATAAGAGATGACAAATAGCATAAATAAGTTAATTTTTCCAAAAAATTAAATGTTCAGAAATATCTCCAAATGGGTAACTATATGAATCTCCTATATCTAAGTTGAGGAATCAACATTGCAGAATACATCAACGCACGTATTTAAGCAGCAAGATAGCATCATCTAGCTATGTTACTTACTGATAAGAAGATATCTCCTTTAGACTTGCTTTTTCCAAAAAAAGAAAAATGAAAACCTCTGTCAAATATGGAATTGTGATAAAGTTCAAGGAGTCTCTCCTGCTTGTTGATGAAGATGTAAAAGTCTGACATAGTCTTCCTCAAAGAGTAATTCTGCTTCTGCAGAGTGGGCTGTAGACTTGCCTTTGGGTACTGAATTTTCTTGAACAAATATTTAATTTGGTTACCAGAATATGAAAGAACCAATTTTGTCTAACAACTTCTATTTTTGGAAAGTTATCTTTTATTGGTGAAGTATAACTTTAGAGTGGCATGACATTTTGAGTTGAGCTTTACGTTTATAAGTTTATGAATAGTATCATCAGGCAGATGAAGGAATTGTCTTTTTGGAAAACTTAGTATCTTCTATTTAAATTTTGGTGGTTATCTGAGCAATTCATCATTTTACTTTCTTGTGTGGTTGATATTCACATGCAGAGACATTGGAAAACAGACCCATTGTTTCTAGGGCTATTTCTGGTTCTGAATGATGTAACCATGTCTTTGACATAAAGAACGATGCTTCGTTCTCATCAGAAACAGACAGCATCCTCGTCATCTGATAGTTACTCTAAAGGACCCAACCATAGTTGAGATGTATGAGATGTAGGCTACATCCCTTTGACTATGGTTTAGAATTAAAATTTTATTTGTCAAAATATTTTTCTTATGCTTCATCTAACTGCCGTATCACAAAATAGGCAGTGTAAAAGCATTTGTGGTCTTGCAACTTTACTGAGGTCCTACAATTTTCTGGTAAATGATTTCTATCTGTGGACTCAAAACCTCATCATTGAATGGTATACATTAAAAAGGTTCTATATATGTTCTTGGTGACTGAAACTGTGTATGTAAATAATTTACGACGGAATGTCTGTGTGGAAATCTACATGCTCTTTTTATAAGATGTTAATCATCTATAGATTTAATCAAAAAGTATCATGAGAAATATCCAAGAGTAATATTTAGAAGGGACATTCTACAGACTCATGGCTTTGTTATTTTGTGACAATAGATTTTCCCTTTTTGAAAGAAAAATAAACTAGACTTGCATTCCTCTCTAAGGGAATTGTATCTGTGTAGTTCAATCAAAGAAGAACTGTTAGTAAGGTTTGGAGAACTCTTTAGGATGGCCCTCAAAGTACTCTTGGAGTGCAGGCCTCTTGGGAGATGAGTTAGTAAAAATGAAATAATTGTTTAAAGTCCAAGGACTTAATGTGAATCTCTAGACCAAGTCAAAGCATACCAATAATTCTCAACATAGGATAAAAGACAGGAGGGGGATTTATATATAAATAAAATAATCAAATTTTAAGATTTCAATTTAGTTATCTAAATAGGCTGCCTGTATTGATTGTATTCAGCTACTTAAAATGTGCAATTCTACCCAAAAGGTAATTAGTCTATAATTTACTTAAATGATATACTTTTAATCAAGATTTTAATTTCACTTAATGTCCCTGAAATAATGTGGAAAGTAAAATGGAAAATTAGACCATTTATTGCACATGGAGCAATACAGGAGACACTAAATAAAAGATTTCAAATGCCCTTTTGTATAATGAATTACTTTGAGTGAAACAAATTCCAAATGCTAGAGACATATAAATGGAGATGCAGAAAAATGTTTATTTTTTTTCTGTTTTTATTATTACAAACAGAGATAAGATTTTAAACATCAAAAGGAATAGAATCAAATATTTTAGAAACATATAGAGTACTGAGGAGTAATTGCAAATGGTATTGCTTATTAATGGGAGTTATTCAGTAGGGCTTTCCATCTGCGGTGGGGAGAGCGGACAATGGCGGGGGGGGGGTGAGGGGGTGGGAAGGGGTAGGGGAGGTGATTGGCATCTGCAACTCCAGGACATACGTATCCCAGTGCCAGATTAAATACTGCAAATGCAATGGAGCTTCATTTTGTCATTATATACTGTAGCGCAGCATTGATTTAAAGTTACTTTACCCGAGATCCACACCTAGGTGGTTAATTAATAGAAACTTATTAGGTAGTATTTTTTTAGACAATGATCATGGAGTATTTTGTTTCTTGGCCACAGGCTTTTTGTTAGTACAAGGCCTCTCAACTCTCTAAAGCTGTTGTGAGTAGCCACTGGTTGCTTCTAAGCAGGTCCACTGCCTCTACTAAATTTCCCAGTGAAATCTGAATCTGAGTTCTTTGGGATCAAATAAGTGAGCCATAGTTAATAAATAAAAATACTGAGTAGAGAAAATGTGGGTAGCCAGTGAAGAGAAGAGGTTACTTGGAAGGAGAAGAAAAAAAATACAGAAGTAGTAGCTCTCTCTAAGAAGTTAATTATACTTTGAATGTGACTATAACTACCTCTTTTTAAAACCTGTGTCTTTGGGACTGGCCCCGTGGCGCAGCAGTTAAGTTCTCACATTCTGCTTCGGTGGCACGGGGTTCGCTGGTTCAGATCCTGGGTGCAGACCTACACACTGCTTGTCAAGCCATGCTGTGGCAGGCATCCCACAAATAAAGTAAAGGAAGTTGGGCATGGATGCTAGCTCAGGGCCAGTCTTCCTCTGCAAATAGAGGATTGACGGCAGATGTTAGCTCTCTGCTAATCTTCCTCAAAAAAAAAAAGAAAACCTGTGACTTTGTCTCAAATAAGAGGATGCCTTTCCATGTGACTTAGGATAATTATCTTTTTTATAAATCACAACCTGCTTTATATGTTCCCAAGAATGTGTACATTGGCAATTAAATGTGGTAGTAGGACGATTTGAATGGAAAATATTTTCACAGTTAATAGTTTATAAAATTAATAATTATATTTTAGTTTCTTTTTGAGTGAAGTTCATATTTTATCTTTAAATGGGATATACGTAGAGCGCTTTTCTGTGGCCAACAAAAACCATTTTGTATGGAGCATCTAACTGATCACTGTCTGTGTTTTCTGAAGCACGATATCATAGTCAATCACTGAAGACGCCAGCTTGCAATTCCCACAACAGCTTTTAAGTGTAGAGTTCTTTTTCACATACTACCGGCTCTCTGAATAACAAAGGCTTTTGGTTGGATCTAGAAGAATCATGGCGGCCCTCACATCAGACAGGTAAACTCCAGAATTTCAGAAATCACATTTGGACAGTCCAGTGCTTTTCTCAGTTAGCTACAAAAGTTAACTGCAGGCTAACAGTTCTATCTTTTTATGTTGTGACCATAAATTTGTTTTCTAAACTGGATTCTTTTAAGAGTGAAAGGAGGCACTGTTAAGAAGTAAGCCAGGACACCAACCACCATCTGGGCCTAAGTCAGGTCAGCTTGCTCACCAGGGGACGGCAGGCGTCTTTCACCTGCTTCTATTTTGAAAACTTAACTATTGGCTTTGATATTTATATTGACCATTATTGCAGGAAAATTAACACACCTCAATTTCTTTGGATGAAATGTAGATACACCATTTAGAGATATGGTTCATCCTTTTGCATTGTATGTCCTACCATTGTCCTTATCCCTTTTCTAAGCTTGTTGATAGATAGGAAACCCAAAACAACAATATGGTTTTTTGATATTTTAAATAAGAGACTTCAAACAAGGTAATAGGACCTCTGAAAAGCCAGACCTTGACAGTCCAGAAAATTGCAAGTCATTTTGCTGTAGATCTTCATGCCCAAGATGATTTTGATGATGATAAGGTGTATTATCATTCCTTGGATGACTCGTGTGTGCCAGAGGTTTTGCTATGTGCTCTTCATATGTTAACTTCTTTCATCTTTCCAAAAGCACTGTGAATCTGTCCAGATTTGCTTTATTTTACGGAAGAAAAAAATCAGACATAAAGAAGTTTTATTAATTTTGCTCAAAGTAGCCCAGCTAGTCACCCAATGGAAGCTTCTGTATTAAAACTGTGATACAATTCTAAACTCCATGCTCTTTTCCAATACGCTACACCACCTTTACGTAGTCTTTATAAGGAATTTTATGATTCCTCCTCATGTAGTGGTGTGGTCAGCCTTGTTTCCACTGCTGAGCTTTTCATCAGGCAATTAGTGGAGACACACCTGGGGCCATCAGGAAGCAAAACGTGATGTTCATTTGCCAGTGTGGAAAGGAGAATGTCCACATTACTACCAAAATAATAAAAGCCACCAGTACCTAATCCACAGAAAGGAATATGGTCAGGAGACAACAGATCCTGGGAATTCAATTGACTAAAAGGACAGTCATTAAGATTTCTATCCTGTGAAAAGTGGATTTTGTGTCGCCAAATCTACAATTTTTTTAAACAAGCCAGTTTACTATAGAAATGTCCAGATTTTTAAATGTGAAGTTTTTCAGTTAAAATATATTGTAGGGGCCAGCCTGGTGGCATAAGGGTGAAGTTTTCACACTCTGCTTCAGAGGCCTGGGTTTTGCAGGTTTGGATCCCAGGCGCAGACTTAGCACTGCTTGTCAAGCCACGCTGTGATGGCATCCCACATAAAATAAAGGAAGATTGACACTGATATTAGCTCAGCAACAATCTTCCTCAAGCAAAGAGAGGAAGATTGACAACAGATGTTAGCTCAGGGCCAATCTTCATCAAAAAATAAAATAAAATAAAATAGATATATATATTTACACACACACATAAAGGTAAAAACAAAACAATACAATACACAATAATCATTGTAACAGAAATACATCCACTGAATGAATTTGGCTCACAGGCTGACAGTTTAGGACTTCTGATAACATTTTTGAAATAATCTTTGGGAGATTGGGGAAGGGAAGTTTTCATTAGAAAGGAGCCACATGTTGTTTTGTAAGAGAATGTGTAGACTTCAAAGTGACTGAGTCAGAGTTCACACTCAGAACATTGCCCAAGGGAGAAAGAAACCTAAAATAAACCAAATTAAGATTAATACCCATAGGAAAGAAAAGTCACTCACTGGCTATCACACAAGATTGCTGACTATAAGACCAAATCAGCCTGTAAGACTAGATCAGAAGGAGTAAATAGAAAGAATAGAAACAAGAAAAGAAATGAAAGAGAAATGTAACGATCTTTCAATTTCTTATCAGACAAGGACTAGAAACTCAGTGATGATGACAAAAAGAAGACAAAACAACTTCTATTTGTATCATATAGCAAACTTGGCTCTTAATCACACTTTCACATTAAACTATGGATTTTGTAGAAGTATTTGCTGCAATAAAATTTGCTTAGTCTTAGAACTGGTTGTAATTTATGTTTTGTTTAGATGAATTCCTGAGCTCTTTGTGCCTAAATTTCTTAATTAATTAATGAAAACAATAGAAACAATTTTGCTTATGTGCTTGCTCTGAGAAATAGATAAGTGTAATATTACATTTTAAAACTACATTAGGCATGATGAGTATTTAATATCTACTGGTGATTTTATTTTTGGAGAACATAGCAGGTGCCATATGAGAAATGTAAATATAGTTATTGACCTACTGTGTCAGTGACAAAAGAAGATTAGTCTTTTCTCTAGGGGGTTAGAATTAGCCTGGCTGAAAACATTCCTTGCATACCAAATTAGACTATACATTGTATTTCTGTCACTGAATGTTTTCCTTGGTGGTTGTCTTGAGTAAAACAAATTGGATGTAGGTTCAAGTTATATCATTCAGGCACCTTCTCTCAAAAGTAATTAGTGTCTTACTCACTTGAAAGCAGATAATTACATTTAACATAATCTTAAAAGAGGCCCCAAAGATTGTTCTCCATTGGTAAATGAATAGGAGGCGGAATAAATTGACTTTCATGATCACTGACGTTTAGGAGAACTAAGAATGCTAAAGAATGATGGATCTAAAATTTGGTCTTACAAGGCTGATAAAAATGAAACATATTATTTCCATTGACTCTCACACAACCCTCAAGGCATTTTTGTCCAGTGAAAATGGTGCATGGCACAAGGAAGGACGTTCCATAAAGATACAGCCAAACATTCGTGCTGGTCTCCAGTCCCAGTGACTTATTCAGTGACCAGCCCGTCCGGGCTCTGCAGGAGACCTCCAACCAAATGAAAGCTAGACAATATTCATCTCCTTGGCTCCAATTCCTTCAGAGAAAAGACGTAACTCTGAGGATCACATCGTGCTCCGTGCTAGGACACCAGGATACAAAAGACATCATTCCTGACTCAAAACATGGTTGGAGACTCAGTAGTCTCTGACCGAAAGCAGGCTGACTGTAACAGGAAAATAAATTCACTACTGGCCAGGAACTAGGATAGTACATGCACAAAGATGTTAAGAGTAACGTCATAAAACTAGAACAGAAGAGATCTTGAAGGGAAAAAAAGGCTTGGGAATTAAAAATGGATTGATATTGCTAATAATAATCAAGAAGAAAAAAAACCTAGTAATTTTAGGAAGTGAGTGATCTTTCTTCTCTTTCAAGTAGTTCTAGAAACTTACTCTAGATAAAGTTTGGAATATACGCCACAAATTGTGAAAATTCTATAATTAATTTTTTTTCTTAGGATTTCTCTATTGTTTAATGTAAGAAATCTTAATAAATCACTCCAATTAGTGCCTAATTAAGTCACATTCAATGATATGTTCCAGTCTCTGAATGTACCCTGCCAAAAAAATAAAACCAATATAATTTTTGGATCAAGTAATTTAGCTATTTTAAATTTCACTCTACCAGTTTCTCAAATGTCTTCATAAATTTGCATAAAAATATTTCAATGGCCACTGTGTCTTAAACGTATTTTATTCAAAAATATTTAGTTTCTTATTTTAAATTAATTTTAATTTTAATTAAAATTGTTAATCTTTAAGATACTTAAATATGCTAATGGTCACATTTCCTTCCTTTAAATAGATATTTGAAACAGGTTTCCATGCATTGAAACTACCCTACCCTCTAAATGTTGAACATATCGCCTGTTATTTTGTGCTTTCAAAACTTGGCATGGTGTATGGCCCTTTTTCAAGCAGTAAGATGGTCACACATCACACATGTGCTGGGAAACCCAATGGATAAAATTGTGATGCTCTGTGTCTTCCTGATAGCTTTCCCTTCTCTCCTAAGACGGCCTCTCTTGGGGTCACTCCTGTCTGTGCCCTACATGATTTTTCACTTTCCACCATGTGATACACAGGATATTCTTATTCTACTGGCTTCTTTTATCTTTTTTTTTAAAGGTATGCCTTTTGCTGAGGAAGATTGGCCCTGAGCTAACATCTGTTGCCAAACTTCCTCATTTTTTTTTTCAATCTCCCCAAAGCCCCACTACATAGTTGTACATCCTAGTTGTAAGTCATTCTAGTTCTTCTATGTGGGATGCCACCACAGCATGGCTTGATGAGCGATGTGTAGGTCCGCATCCAGGATGCGAACTGGCGAACCCCAGGCTGCCAAAGTGGAATGCATGAAGTTAACCCCCTGGCCATGAGCCCCCTTTTCTTTTTTTAATTTGATCTAGAATTTGGCTTACTATGATGTATTTTGCTTATGACTCCTCTTTTTTTCTAACAATTTTTGACAGATTTGTTGAAGTTTAATTGAGCATAATGAATTGCTAATGTTGAAGTGTACAATTTTATATAATGGCTGAACTCTGTTGCCTAGAAGGATATGGTGAAATTCTAACCCCCAGTAATTCGCAATGTGAACTTGTTTGCGAATAACGTAATGGCAGGTATAGTTAGTTACTATGAAGTCATACTGGAATAGAGTACACCTTTAATCCAGTATGGCTGGTGTTCTTATAACAGGGAAATTTGAAAGCAGACACAGATGCAGAGGGAAAATGGCCATGTGAAGACGGAGACAGAGATTGGAGTGAGGCTGCCATAAGCCAAGAAACATCTAGGGTTACCAGAAGCTGGAAGGGCCAAGGAAGAATGATGCTCTAGAACCCTAGAATCCTCAGAGGGAGTATGGCCATGCTGACCCTTTGGTTTTGGACCTAGTCTCCAGAATTGTGAGACAAGAAATTTCTGTGGTTTTAAGTGTGTAACCAGTTTGTGGTACTTTGTTATGATAGCCCTATAAAACTAATACAATTTACAATCAGGAAACTATCTGACAATCAAAATAACAACGATATTGTTGTTATTAGTACCATTGGGTAGATTCCAACTCCTAGCAACCCTATGTCCATTAGAGTGGAACTCTGCAAGGTCTTTTTGCACCATCCTCTCACCTTCCAATGCTGTATCAGACAATGCTCTGCTGCTGTTCATAGAGTTTTCACAGCCAATGTTTTGGAAGTGGGTGGCCAGGCTTTAATCTGGAAGCTCTGCTTAAACTTGTCTACCATGGGTGACGCAGCAGTGTTTGAAATACCAGTGGCATAGCTTTTAGCATCATAGCAACACATAGCCACCACAGTGGACAACCAACAGACCAGTAGGGTGGTTCTCTGACTGGGAAATGAACTGGACATCCTGCTGAATCTTAACCACTAGACCAGCAGGACTGGCTGTAGCAAACATATGTATCACCTCAAAATATTTCCTGATTCCCCACCCGTTGACATCTCCCCAAAACTCACCTCCATCCCCATGAAACTACTGAACATCTTTCTTTGGTGTGGTGTCTGTTCAATCTGTTGTCCATGTTTTCATTGGTATTCTGTTTTGGATAGTATTGATATTGGAAGGTTCTTTATATTCTGAACACAATTTCTTTATTAGATATGAGATTCCTAAATATTTTTTCACAGTCTGTGACTTGTTTTTTTTCTCTTAACAATATTTTTGAAGAACATAAGTTCTTAATTTTAACAGGATGCTTTTTATAATTTTTTTCTATTATGAATCATGTTTTTGTATTTAAGTAATCTTTCCTACTACAAAGTCCATTTCAGGGGCCGGCCCGGTGGCGCAGCGGTTAAGTTCTCACGTTCTGCTTCTCGGTGGCCTGGGGCTCACCAGTTGAGATCCTGCGTGCAGACATGGCACCACCTGGCATGCCTTGCTGTGGTAGGCGTCCCACATATAAAGTAGAGGAAGATGGGCATGATGTTAGCTGAGGGCCAGGCTTCCTCAGCAAAAATCAGGAAGACTGGCAGTAGTTAGCTCAGGGCTAATCTTCCTCAAAAAAAACAAAGTCTTTTTCATATGTTTTCTTCTAGAAGTTTTGTAGTTTAAGATTTTACATTTGGGTCTATGGTCCATGTTGAGTTAATTTTGTATATTATTTAAGGTATGCAGTATTCTTTTTTTGTCTATTTGCTTAAATTTTTATATATGGATATCCAAGTATTCCAGTACTGTTTGTTTCATATTCTTTCTTCACTAAAATGTCTTTGTACATTTGTAAAAAATCAATTGATCAAATACATGTGTGTCTATTTCTAGGCTCTCTATTCTGTTTCATTGATAGGCTTGTCCATTTTGATGCAAACATCATCCCATCTGATTATTGTAACTTTATAGTGTTTTATTTCTAATAGTGTAAGATCTCCAACTCTGTCCTTTTGTTTTGTCTATTTCAAGACCGTTGCATTTTACCAGGAACCCTGCTGTTTCAATACAGCTATTCCTTCTAGGTTGTTTTAACTAGCAGATATTTTGCACAAAAATATTAAATGTTCAGATCTTTAAATTACAAGTAATGTGTAAAAGAAAAAATACCCTCATTCTATAACTTAATGCTGCCTCATTCAGGAACCTCATCCAAACTCACCACCCTAGGACATCAGGGATAATACATTATATGTCTGTAACCTTATCCATACTGATACACATACTCATTATGGAATCCATGTCTACAACTATATTGTTGTCTGTAGGCTACTGCTTTATGGTTTAAAGTATGCCCTCTTGAGGCCTAGGCCTCAGCAAATATTCACACTTAATCACTAGCAATCTCTTTTTCCTTTAATCTCCAAAATCAAGTAAATCCTCTGAGAGCAGCAAAGATGCCTTCAATGCTAGATATACACCCTACTTAATTCTTAGAGAAAGTATTTTTCTTCCTCCAAAAAAAGACTTTCTTATGCCCATTAATCTGTTCTGGATCATTGTTCTTTTTTGATAGGCATTGGGATTTCTTCCACCTACAAGTATGTTTGAAAATATGGTACCTATCTATGAGTGTACCATGAAATGGGAAAGACTGAAAATCAATTTTTGATATACACTTATTTTTCATAAATCATATACTGTTATATTCCTAATCTTTGGCTGCTGAATGCTAGATGAATCTCTTACTTTGTGGCTTTTTTAAAGAAGTACTTAATTTGAAATAATTTCTTTTCTTTTTCTTTCTTTTTTTCTAATTCTGTAGTTGGGCTCTATTTATTCATTGATCAGCATATTCACACAGATTATGTTTTATTTAAAGCAGTAATTAATTCCCATTTCTTTAATTCCTGTTAAGAATTTAACTGTCAGTTTTACTGTAAGTCTTTTGGATTGAAGCTAAGAAAGTTTGACTTTGTTATTTACATAACCACTAACTTAACTACCAAGATATGAGAAAGCTCCTGAAAAGAAGGGACAGTTGAAAGTGAGAAAAAATAAAAGATGGGTATACCTAAAACAGAGTAAGTTTAACTCCAGCTATGGGGGAAAAAGCACTGTAGAAAATAGTTGATAAGACCATTAAGTGACACCCACTTTTGGCCAGTTTGCGGAGCAGCTGGAATTTGATTATCAGTAGTCAAATGAAAACAGGCAATACTCCACTTTAACTTTATTTGTGATAATATGTTCCAGAATTTTCTTTAGTAGAAACTCACCATTTTGTGAAAATTATTGCTACAAATATAAAAACAAGATATTAGGTGTGACTGTCTAAAATCTTCTCTTCCGTTTTTTTGTTATTATAGTTATATAAATAATAGAGTATGTTATGATTCTTATTCATATATTATGAATGGTCTTTGCTCTTCTAGCAGAATTTGAAGCCAGAGCCTAGGAACAAATAGTTAATATGAGAAATGTGACAATATAAATGGTCAAAGTTAAATTTATGGAGATTTTAATGACATTACACATATAATGAAAATGATGCTATAATTTGGTTTGAGTAAAATCCAACATGGATATAAATTTTGACTCATATGCAACACCTAAAATGAAAGCAGCAGTAAATTAGTAACAGTTATATTTTTGGAAAATAATTAATTTATTCATTTTTTCATTGATCAATATTTATTACTATGAATGAGGCGATGGTAATTTATTTTCTTTCATTGTAGTTTATTTGATAAGATGTTTTGCTAAAGAGCCTCTAAGAAATATTTATAATATGAATCACTAAAAATAAATATTGAATTTCATAGAAGATATGATGTAGATATGGATATTACACAAGAATGTAAGCCCTATGAGAATGTGAACTTGGTCTGTCTTGTTTTCTGTGGTATCTCGTGCATCGAGATTAAGGTTTATTTCATGGCTAGTGATCAAAAATATGTGTTGAATAAACAAATCAAGTTTTTTCTAAACTTTGATTTAAGAACATCTCAAGTATAAAAGTGATGACAACAAGCATTAAAGTCTAGTTGGAAAGGCCTCTAATGGATGTCTGCAAATATCAGTCTCTTTGATTCACCACGAGTATGAGTCAAGAGAGTATTTAAAGATGAGGTAAATCTTGAATGTCCACTGAGGTTGACTCCATCAGTGTTTTTAGGAGATACTGATGTCTTCAGACCTAGCTTGCTCTAAAAATTATTAACACCTTGCAATGGTATAAATCAACTCTTGACAACTTTGAGCTCTTCATCATTTGCAGCTCTTTTGGCTAGGTGACCAAAATCTGTATATTCTCAGTATGTTTTAAAGGTGACAAGAGTTTGAAAAGAAAAATATGGAAAATGCATACATATATTTGGGAGAGAAAGATAACCTCAAGTTTAGACATATGAGACAGGCCTATATTTCTCACCAATAGCATTTTCTGATTGTCTCCAGCTCTTGCCTGGCTTGAAGTTCCTTAATGTAGAATGATTATTTGATTAAATAATAGTAAGGCTCTTGCCTCCAGACATATTTAGCAAGTAGCATAACTTTTTCTCTCTTAGCATAATAGTAGATTCTATGAATGGTATAAGAAGTGCATAATATAGTCTGTTTTTATGAAGATCACGATTTTGCTTTCTATAATGAAAAATTAGAGATATCCGTACTTGGTCAAAAATGTACTAGAAATTCTGAAACCACATATTAGAAGTCTGAAACCTCACAGAAGGATTATATACTTGGAGTCTAAATCTTGACTAACTTTTCTGAGGACGTCCATAGTTGGCAAAGCTAGGTAGTTTTGTTATACAAAGCTTTCCTCGTCGACAGGTTTTGGGTTAAATTGGAAGCGATATTACTGTTGGAAAAGAGAAGAGTTCCCTCCCACCCTCCAGAAAAATCAAAAGCCTTTAACCTATATAAGTGTAAAATAATGCCACATAAAGCAGCTTCAATTATACAAAACAGAGTTTAGCATACAGAGTCTGCTTTTACATGAAAAATAGGGCAAATGTACTACAGTCTGCTCCCCTCACCGCTACTGCAGTGGAATAATGGAAAGGTCGGAGGGTTTTGAATTCAATGAATCTAGATTTGAGTCATGTTTTGTGAATTAGGGCAGGTTTCTTAAGCATATGAAACTTCCATTCTTCACTATAAAATGGTCTTAGTAACCTCACTGCAGTGTTGTGAAGATTAAATAAGAGTACGCATGTGAAAGCGCTCAGCAATTGCATTCTCAGTAAATGTGAAGTCTAGACTCCCGTTGTTCTCATAGTTGTTTCCACAGAGTTTAACAGAATTTTTTTTTCATTTCAGGTGTTAGCCTTTTCTCTCTATTGGGTTAAAATATCATTGAGGAAATGGCCAATAGGTACGAGAAAAGATGTTCAACATCGTTAATCATCAGGGAAATGCAAATCAAAACCACAAAGAGATATTACCTCACACCTGTTAGAATGGCTATCATCCAAAAGATGAGAGAGAAAAAATGTTGGTGAGGCATGGAGAAAAGCAAACACTTGTACACTGTTGGTGGGAATGTAAATTGGTGCAGCCATTATAGGAAACAGTATGGAGTTTCCTCAAAAAATTAAAAATAGAACTACCATATGATGCAGTAACCTCATTTCTGAGTATATCTCCAAAGGAAATGATATCACTGTCTTGAAGAGATATCTTTACTCCCACGTTCTTAGCAGCATTATTCACAACAGCCAAGACATGGAAACAATCTAAGAGTCCATCGGTGGATGAATGGATAAAGAAAATGCGAGATTATATATATATATATGTATATATATATATATATATATACATATATATATATACTATACTTTATCCATAAAAAGGAAGGAAATCCTGACACAAAATGGATGGACCTTGAGGGTATTGCTAAGTGAGATAAATCAGACAGAGAAAGATAAATGCTGTATGATATCACTTATATGGGGAATATAAAAAAGCCAAACTCATAAAATCAGAGAGTAGAATGGTGGTTACCAGGGCCTGAGGGGTGAGGGAAATGGGAAGAGTTGGTCAAGGGGTACAAACTTCCTTTTATAAGAAGAGTAAGTTTTGGGGATCTAATGGTGACTTAGATTACAATACTGTGTTATATGCTTGAAAGTACTAAGAGAGTAAATCTTAAACGTTCTCACCACAAAAACAAAATGGTAATTATGTGAGGTGATGGATGTGCTAACTAACCTTATGGTAATCATTTCAAAATGTACATGTGTGAAATAATCATGTTGTACACCTTAACCTTATACAATGTTATATGTCAACTGTATTTCAACAAAGTTAGAAAAAACTGTCTTTGAGGACAGTGATAAGGTTTTTCTCTTCTCTTTAATACTAGCATTCAGTCAGTGACAGCAGTGCGGTCTGGAAATATTACTTACCAGGTTGAGAAATAGAATGGTTCTCTCATCTGCTGACTGATGTAGTTTATTTATGTCTATCTATGGCTATATATTTATCTATCCCAGATTTCCTATAACATGATATAGATATAAGTATACTTCAACAGTGCAGTATTTATTGTTAAATTTGGTATTTTACTCCTCAGATACTTAAACAAAGTCATAGTGGTGCTATATAAATAGTAGAGGCTCATTGTTATAGCTCATTAGACAAATACACACTTTAGTTTCTTTCTAAAATGACTAATTAATTCAAATAAATTATAGGAGAAAAGATACAAATTTCTTATGAAAACACAGAATCAAAATTCAACTTCTAGGGCCAGCCCCATGGAGTAGTGGTTAAGTTCGGTGTGCTCCAATTTGGCAGCCCAGGTTTGTGGGTTCAGATCCCGGGTATGGACCTACACCACTCATCAGCCATGCTGTGGTAGTGATCCACATATAAAGTGGAGAAAGATTGGCATAGACATTAGCTTAGGGCTCATCTTCCTCAAGCAAAAAAAGAGGAAGATTTGCAACAGATGTTAGCTCAGGGCTAATCTTGCTCACTAAAAAAAAAATCAGGGGGCCGGCCCCGTGGCCAAGTGGTTAAGTTCGTGGACTCTGCTTCAGTGGCCCAGGGTTTTGCTGGTTTGGATCCCGAGCACAGACATGGCACCTCTCATCAGGCCATGCTGAGGTGGCGTCCTACGTAGCACAACCAGAGGCACTCACATCTAGAATATACAACTATATACTGGGGGGCTTTGGGGAGAAGAAAATAAAAAAAGATTGACAACAGTTTTTAGCTCAGGTGCCAATCTTTAAAAATAAGATCAACTTCTAAGCTGATAATATTCTTATTAACAGCAATAAAACTGACAGCACTTTTCAGCTGGAGAAGTAACTGACTTATCCCAGAAAGCCTTTTATTTGTTTGGTGTAAATATCTCTTCTCATATGCAACAACTTGTACCTCATTTAATTATTCAGATAAAGAGGCTTTCAATTTCCACTTATAAAAAACAGCTCTAAAGACTATTTAAAACGAACAAGTAACATCAATATAATACTTTACGGTGAAGATTCAAGGCAATTTTTAGCAAAACTCCATCACAGATAAAGGTCAAGTGATAAACTTCTGGTCCTAATGACATAGAGTTCCAGAAAAGGAGATCAATCCAAGGTCTGTATACATCATCAAGGAATGATCATGTGCTGAAAAGCACCTGCTCTCTGACCCTAGAAGAAACCCACACGCGAAATGGCTAAATTGACATATGATGAAGAGCAGGGGATGAAAAGAAGCTGATCACAGAACAGCTACCAACACTGTCTTCACCCTCCTAAAAAGAACAGTAAATCAGATTTATTAGGCAGCTATGGAATTTTTTAAAAAGAAAGATATTTTTTCTTTTATTTACACTGCATTTTTTTTTAAATTTCTGTTAGGATGAATGTGTTTATGAGAATATGTTTTCTCAAAAATACATGATATGGGGGCAGGCCCAGTGGCACAGTGGTTAAGTTCACATGCTCCGCTTTGGCGGCCTGAGGTTCACAGATTAGGATCCTGGGCGTGGACCTACACACCACTCATCAAGCAGTGCTGTGGTGGCATCCCACATGCAAAATAGAGGAAGATTGGCACAGATCTTAGTTCAGCAACAATCTTCCTCAAGCAAAAAGAGGAAGATGGGCAACAGATGTTAGCTCAGGGCCAACCTTCCTCTCCAAAAAAACAAAACAAAAAATATATATATATATGATATTTGTAGTAAAATGGAAATAAATAATGGTGTTGATAGAATTGAGAGGTTAAGGATTTTTAACAAATCAACAAATTTCTAAGTTAGAAATAATCATCTGGTTTCTATGATAAAATAACCTCTACTCTTCTCATTTTCTTTTCTGTCTTCTTTGTAGACTATTCAATGTACACATCGGTGTTGCCCAGGTTTGTCTTCTTCCCTTGACTATTTGTTCCTCCCATTCTGTGGATTTAACTATCGCTTTAACCATATATATATGTATATATAACTAGATACAGATATAGATACGTAATATATCAGAATCTGGAGACTCCATAAAGTATCATTCACAATGTTGGATATAATCCCATATTACTGGATATACAAAGAAACATTAAAATGTGACTAATACTCAAAAACAAAAGGAAATCAGTGCACAACTCTGTGACTATACTAAAAACCAGGGAAGTATACACTTTGGGTAAATTGTATGGTGTGTGAATTATATCTCAATCAAGCTGTGACACAACAACAACCACAGGCAATCAGTGGGGTCTAACTCTGAGATGATCCATATAGAACCAGCAGACAAGGTTTTAAAAGCATTTGTAGTAAGTAGGTTCAGCTATGTAAAGGAAAACATACCTTATAATGAATAAACACGTAAATCTCAGCAGAAAACCTGAAATGTTAATTAAAAAACCAAATGGAGATTCTAGAAAACAGATACAGAGATATAGATATATAGATATCTATACATAGATGTATATATCTATATGTGTATCTGTTTACATTATAGTTTTCAGCCAGGATCTTCCTCTTGAGATTTATTCTTATCGATACAAGTATCCAATGGGCATCTTCACTTTGTCCCATATGCACTCAAACTAGAGGTACCCATCCATTCAATTGGGAATCCTGAGATTTACCTTTGATCCCACATTCTCCCTCCCCATTCGTATCTAAACATTCACCCAGTGCTCACAGATTTTACTTTCTTAGTTTTCTTTATCTATCTTCTTTCTTCTCCATTGCTCCTTGATCTAGCATGAATAACTGAAAAACAAAATCCCTTTTGTTCTTTTCTGCCTCTGGTCTTATTTCTTTTAAAACCACTCTCCAAACAAATCATAGTTATAAACTCAAATATAACTATATCACTCTTTTGATTAAATATTTTCAATGACTTTATATCTTCTTTGAAATTAATTCCAGTCTCCCTTACATTATGTGTCAAAGAGAAGACACTTTCCCTTCCTCAACTGGAAGCACAAGGTGGGAAAGGGGAGAAATTTTAATTTTAAATCAACTTAGGAATTTTGACTGTTTTATGGAACTGGACATTTTAATAATTGACCGAAGGAACTGGCTAGAGAAATCATGAGGTCTACCTGAGTTTCAGCCAGAGACAGGAGAAGAACTAGCCTCATTAAATAAATATAAAGAATAACAAGAGGTAAAGCAGGGCTGTGTTACTCTTTCATTCCAAGTAGGGTAGATTTGAAATACCAATTATATTTGTGATTTTTCATACTCAGTAAGTCTCTGTATTTCATGTTCATTTTTTTTTTTAAGTTTTTCTCCTTAATTTAGAATGCTCTATCTCCTTCTTTGGCCTCACTTGGTTAATTACTCTTCAATCTTTAAAACAGAACTGGTGACCTTACTTAGCAATTCCTGATCCTTCAAATCTTAGTCTGTATTCTACATCTTCATTCACCTTGCACACTTCAATTTACACATGCCATCATACTTACAATATTGGATTTTGGCCATGTGTTTTGGTCTGACTATCCTGTGAACTCCTTAAACTCAGAAAATGTGGCTCATTCATCTTTGTATTTTTAGAACTGCGAGTTGGGCCTGAAATGTTAGGTGATCAATAAATGAAATGAATGAAATGATGCTGCAGAGAAGGAGAGACAAATGGAATTGTCAACAACAATAATAGAGAAGTGGCCATGATTATTTTCAAGAGGGGATGAGGAGCTCTGTCTTGGGAAGTCCATCCTGAAATGGCAATAGATTTTTTTATAGAGCTTCCCGGGACCTAAAGAGCATGAATCGATGTTGAAATAGCACAAAAAGTTCAGTTAATGTAATATCATTGGAATGTTTTGAATTGCAGTCTCTTTATACGCAAGAATGTGAATTGGCCAATCTGGGAGTTAGAAAGAATGAAGCTATGGTCCCTGGGCTTCTGAACAACTTTGTAACCATGCGCCACCTTTGGGGAATAATCATCTTCTGAGAAGATCTGTTTTATGACTGAGATACAGAGAATACCAGTGATTCTCTCAACAGCTTAACAATAAAATGAAAACAAAAGTCTTCTTATTACTAATCAGACCCATTTTCTCTAAGGAAAAAAACCCTTTCTCCCAATGCTTTGTGTGAGAGAAAATAGAACTAAGCCTACTGTTGTATTGATTCAATACATAAATAGAAGATGGAATGATTTGGCTACAGAAAACTCAAGTATGAGGATGATTTCAGTTCCCTTTATAAAGAAAGGAGATGCTTTGACACTGGTTTTAAGTATTTATCTTGAGAAAACTCTAGAAAAAACCCTACTGCCTTCTGGCTAACATAAAAAGTAAAAAACTGCTATATAAATAAAATTAGGTGCATATATTTCTATTTTCTTTTGAAAATATATTCCTGGCTAGAAAACGGTGTTTTATTAATATTCTGGCTATTTCTCTATCTATCTGTCTATCTATCTATCTATCTATCATCTGTGTGTGTATCTGCAGACACATCACTTATGTAAGGATTATGCCTTTAGTTTTCTTTTTATTTTCCTATGCTCCTCTTTATTCAGTTACTTATTTTGAACTTTAAAATACTAAAGTTTTGAGAATTTCTTTCAATAAAAGTTCTCAAGGTTATATCCTAGTTATTCTAATAAAAATGAAGAAAACAAGGCTTCTGAGAGAACTGACTATAATAGCTTTTATATAGCCACTAGAAGGGAAAGAGAATAAGGAAATATCTTATAGAATTGACAACGCCTAACTAGTCTTTCATGTTACACTAAAGGCACTCAGTTTAAAATAAAATTAAATGGCTCAACCAGCATAAAAATGCCACCAAAGTTGAGTAACAAAATGTTTAGAGTCAGATTCATTAAAGCTAGTTTGGATCTTAAGAGTTCAACTCTAGAGCCATCATCTGTGCCACCTTAGTTTTACGATGACATGTTCAGTGTGCGGTGCTCACTCATTGGAGCTTCATCTTCTCTCTGAATGGTTTATGGCAACGGGAGTCAGCAGCCATGAAATTACAGAGGTCCCCTAATAAATACTACCATTCACCGAAGGAAACAGCTGCATACACTTGCACAGATTTGTAGAACATCTAGTCTAAAACGAGGCATTACACTGGACCTGCTGACTTGCTTTGTTTGTTTGTGGAGGCTTTTATCTGTGGAACAGCTGAAAAGATCAAAAACACACTCATATACGCACTCATTTCCTCTTGTCAAAAAATCAGCTATAAATTAACTTACTGAAGAAAAACACATACGTGTGTATGTATCCACATATACATATATGCACATATATTTACATATTTAATTAGTTGAAATCTTTTTCTCCTAAATTCAAACGCACCCTAGAAATGAAGACTCCATTTTACTAATGAGGATGAAATACTCCTTGAATATTAAACCTTTTTTAATAAAAGAATTCAAGCTAAAATAAGGGGAATGATCAGTTCTTGAGGACCTTGGGTTCTTTTTTTAAACTTTTAATTCTTTTAAATCTTCACCAAAAAGAAAATGTAAATTATTCTCTAGTTTTCTACTTAGCACCCAAGTGAGTTCTAGAAAATTGTTAGAGAAAATTAGGGCAATCGAAATCTCGATATAAAATAAAATCAATAATATTCAGTCATGTGTAATTGCACTTTATTTTAGTGAATGTTAGAAGAATAATATATATGCATTAAAATACAAGCGTCTTAAGAGCTTTAAATGTGTGGTTAGGGGATTTTTCAGCTGCCACATATCCGGCCAGATGCTTCAGTTTTCTGTTCTATTCCACAGTTCAGGAATGAAGAAACTTAGTCTGCAGAAGTGCTGTCGCCTGCATTCTGATGGTTTCAACCAGCTGTCTCATTGTGCCCAGCTTGCGTGCGCAGGATCTCTGCTGATCAAAAACCTTGGCTAGAGTTTTAAATACTGATCATCATAACAAAGACTAGAAGTGCTGCTTAGTTAGGTGAATTTAGAGCTGAATAGTTCTAATATTTTTGGTATAGTTATTCAAACTCAATTCTACAACACAGGAATGAAACTTACAAGGTTAAAAATTAAAGGCCAAGGGCTGGCCCCGTGGCTGAGTGGTTAAGTTCTCGCGCTCCGCTGCAGGCGGTCCAGTGTTTCATTGGTTCGAATCCTGGATGCAGACATGGCACTGATCATCAAACCACGCTGAGGCAGCATCCCACATGTCAGAACTAGAAGGACCCACGACAAAGAATATGCAACTATGTACCAGGGGGCTTTGGGGAGAAAAAGGAAAAAAATAAAATCTTAAGAAAAAAAAAAATTAAAGGCCAAAATGATATTTAAATAAGATGTGAAACATACAACACAATCATAAAGTTGTAGACCAGTTTCCAAAAATCACTGCAAAAAACTGATCTCATTAACTTACAATGAGTGCTATGTATATAAAGATATGTATGCATAATAAAAGCTTAGATATCTCTGCCACAAACATTTGTGTTACAAATAACCTTTTCAGTAAACGTGTGCACAGGGGATATTTTGAAATTCACAACACTTGTCAAGAGGAAATTAATTTCCACTTGAACTAAGCTAATGTGAATGTCAAAAATGCCCTATGGATATCTAATCACAAAATAAAAGATCATACCTAAGGAGTAAATGTGCATATGTGAAAACAATCTGTAACATGGCCTAAATGCTGTTTTATTACAACCAAGTTTAGTAGATAATCTAGCTGTGTGACCTTGGGTAAGTCATTTACTTTAAATGTCCTCCTATAAATATCTGACTTAGGGTGTCTGACTGAGGGTATAGTGAGACATATATTCAATAATAAAAATAATAAAGTAAATCCGCAACACATTATTTTAAACATTGTAAGAAATGTTTTTGTCCACACACATATATCAAATATATGTTTATGGATATGAATTATTTGCATAACTAATGATCCTTATACTTTCCTGTTTCCACATTAAACATAGTATACACTTATGAAAACTTTAGATGTTAGATTTGATAATGTTTTATAATTTTATGAAATACTCCTCAAATCAAAGGGAAAAAAATCTCGTAGAATCTTTCTTTCCAGGAGTAATAGCAAGAGAAAGATTTGATTCAAAATTTAAAAATGACTGTTGAAAATGTTGGAAAATGATAGGAAGATCTTCACAGTAAACAAAATTAATTAAAATACATGGCTAGAGCTTTGGGATATTTATGTAAAATACTATAAACTTTTATATTTGGAAATCAAGTTTGGTGACTGCCAATGAGCATTTCTTTTTTAGACTTCCAGAAATCCACGGGTTTGGATGACTAAGATATACAGTAAGAATAGGTTTGCACATGGGCATATTTACCTTTGGACACAGACCAAGCAAACAAATATGAAAAGCCAAATGAAATAAAAGTTTGTCAGAATTTGTCAAACTGTGAAATAGGATACAGTCTCATTATAGAGCAGAAGAACATTTTTATTTTATTTCAATTTGCCAAACCATTCTCTCATCAAACTTCATCATAGCAACATTCTTGTGGCAAGTAAAATCAGCATGTTGTTCATATCAGCAGAGGGGGAATCAGACATGAATTCTGAACTTATTCCAATTTCAGGGATCACAGAAAAAAATTAAAATTAAACTTTAACACAGGAACGCTTAAGACTAAACTAATAAAACATAAAATTTTAAAAATTAAAATAATTCTAAATTTTATGGGCATATGACTATCATTGACTTATCTTGACTCTAGTTTCAGAGTATGATAAACAGTCATATTATCAATTAGATTACTTCAGGCAGTCATTGAAAATAATACTGACTGAGCGTTTCATTCATGATTTATCCTTTAGTCTTCCTCTTTCTTATTGTTGTTTAACAAGCTTAGCACTCGGCAGCAAATGAATAAATGAATGAATGTGTAGTTCAAATGTAAGTTTCTCTAAAAAACTCGGTGGCTCCTTCCTAGCAAAATTATATTTTATTCACCCTTTTAGTATAGCTTTTCTAACTTTGCTTTAATATTCTGATTAGATGTCTTCTTTCTCTGTGATTTTCTGGAGCGCAAAGACCATATTCTCTATTTGTCTTTTCATTCTGAACACAAAGTTTGGCATTTGGCACATTAAAGGTGGTCAATGAATATTTGACAAAAGAATTAACGAGGAAAGCAATAATGACTGCGTAGTAGCACTCCGTTGTTGACATTATCAATTAGATTATTAAAAACTCAAGCCTATTGTTTCAGTCATTCACAAATATTGATACAGTGCACAATATAAGTAAAATAAATGAATCATAGGCATCCATTTAAGACATCATCCATGAGAATATAGGAGCTGAAGGAAACAGCGCCCAATGATGCACAAAGTCCCAGGCCAAAGCTGTCCAGTTAGGAGATTTGAGGTTGTTCCAGGCTCCATAAAAAACTGTCTATGGTGACCTTGGCTACTTAATCTTTCTGGTTCTCAGTTTCTTCATTTGTAATATGAAGGGATCGCCTTAATGATTTGAAAATTCCCTGTGTGCCTAACATTTTATTATTGTGATTGATAGTTGTACTGTTCGGGCACAAGCTGTGCAGGCTCCTCATCACATACTGCTGGAGGCACAGGCATAAAATCATTATAAAAGCTATCAACAGGGGGAAGCCACAGTTCTAAAATTATTCTATGTGCAAAATATAGCAGAAACACAGAGGCAGGAAAGGTCAAGTGGCGATGGCGGTGTGTGGTGTGAAGAGAAAGTTTGAGAGTTCAAGAGAAGTTTTACCAAAAAATACTGATACTGAAACTAAGCTTTTCAGGATGAATTTTGCAGGAACACAGCAGAGGATGTAATGGGATGAGTCATTCCAAACGTCAGAAGCAGCATGTTCAAAGAATAGAGGTTTGAAACAGTGGGAACAGAAGGGAAATTGGAAGTAGTTTGGTTTGGTTGGAGAATGAATTTGTATGACAGGTTGGAAATTGGAGTTGTAGGTAAGAGCCAGACTCGAAGGATCTTAAATTCCATGCCTAAGGGTGTAGAGTTTCTTATATGTGCAGTAGTGAACCATTAGCGGACTTTAACATAGGAGGGACATGACAGATCATGGTTTACAAAGGTCACGATGACTGCTGTGTGGACTAACTCAAGGCCAGCATGTCTTTTAAGAAGGAAGTGAGACGAAATTCTAGTGAGAGACAATGAGGTGGTAAACTAGAGCGGTGACAGCAATACGGGAAGGAGTGTGTGACGAGAGAGATTTACAGGGAAGAATCAATAAAATTTGGTAGTTGACTAGATTTGGAGATCAGGGGAAGAATAGGAGATTTTTTTAAGTTAGGCGACTGAAAGGAGATGATTTCATTAAATGAGACGGGCAACATAGAAGCATGAACATGCTTGTGGAAGAAAGATGATGAATTTGATTTTAAATATGTTAAATTTGAAGTACCTTTGGAACACTCAGGAAGGAATAGCCCATTGCATTTAGACCAATATCCACAAATCTTATTAATATTGCCTTAACAGTCTAACACGATGCCACCACTCACCGCTCATTTCCTACCGTATCCTTTATCCCGCTCTAGCCACACACCACCACTTTTACATTCCTTCAACTTGTAAAACTGCTTTGCCCAAGCTTTTGCACTTACTATTTACTCTGTTTAAAACAACTTCTCCCAAAACATTTATAGAGCTTTTTTATGTTTCTGAGGCCTCAGTTATTACGTCTCAGAATATCATCTTCTTAGAATTATCTTCTAAGACTATCTCAAGTTGCTCTTTACTCCTGTTGTCTTCATCATCTCCTATTTTATTTTCTGTATTGCTTATACGGCTATCTAAAATAGTCTTGGTTATTTATTTACTTGCTAATTGGCTCTTCCCCCCTCCCCACTTGAAAGAAAAGTTCTATGAGGACAGAAAGTTTGTGTTGTTCACTGTTATTACACCTACACCAAGAACAGAGTTTGATATGTACTAAATGTGCCACAATGTTTGTTGAATGAATAATCGAACCTATGGCCATGGAATTATGGAGAGAGGCTGGGCTGATATTCAGTGGGGCAGAGGAGGATTTACTGAGGAGTTTCATTTGCACGAGCCCCTTCCAAAGTTGTGGGAGAGGTTCCAGCAATGGGGTCACATAATCA
This sequence comes from Equus asinus, assembly GCF_041296235.1. Classification (NCBI taxonomy): domain Eukaryota; kingdom Metazoa; phylum Chordata; class Mammalia; order Perissodactyla; family Equidae; genus Equus; species Equus asinus. Next base: position 21,296,071 of record NC_091816.1, on the reverse strand, counting down.
GAAGTTTCCGTAAAATTCACAAATTAAGATATTGTAACCACAATTTCTTAAAAGCACTGTCTTTTCCCACTCACACTTCCTCTCTTCTACCCTCGTCACGTCAGGTGATATTGGAAAAAGACATATTTGGGATCTGACTTGAAAAGTTGTCAGGATATATCTCGTTTGGTTTTAATACTGCATATTTATATGGTTTGCAAAATACAAAATCATAAATGCAGGACTATATTCAGATAGGAATGTTTATTGAGAATGAGAAAAGAAATAATAGGAAATTACAAATTTTAAAAAGCAAACAAATACTTTAAACATGAAAAAATCCAGAAAATAACATAGTGTTTTATGTTATTTACACTCGTCACACCTCTATAATACTTCTTTTCCTATATTTTTGGCTACATACTCTTGGATCTTCTCAAATGGCAGTGCTTTTGTAATATCATTTTCTATAAAAATAATAGACATATAACTCTATTTTTCTACTAGGATGGTTTTTTTTAAACATCAGTTGTTTAAAAAAGTATTTTTAGCATTATAACTTGTTAATGGAATATCATATAAGTTCTAAGGATTGTTTTTAAATTTGGGGAAGTCTCAAGTTTCTTTCCAATAGGATTTGTTACTTCTCTGCTCACTGACTTAGTACTGCTGCAGATTTGCACCCCACAAACACAGGAATTCTGACAAATCCTATTTTGTAGAATTACCACCCCCAAATGGTATGATTTACTCATCTTTGTATATGTTTCATTACGCAATATATTCCTGAAAAGAGAGAACTTCGTTGCTTAGAACCAAATTCTCGGGTTATATTTTATTCATTCAATTTTAGAAAAATTTTCAGTTATGTACATTTGAAAAGTTATTCCTCCTCCATTCTTCACATCCTCTGGTGCTGGGTACCCTGGAGTATATTCATATTCCAATTCAATCTCTTGGCCCTGCCCCTCTGTCACAACACTAAATGAGTCAGTATTATGAGCTCTCCCTACTCCAAGAGAGCTAACAATTTGACTATATAACCTCACAGCTGCATGGAAGTAAACAACGTGTGTATAGGATGGCCTAAAGGAAAGAGGACATGGACGAGAAAGGAATTCTTACATGAATTGTTTAGGTCAACAAGTCAGCAGAAGATTTAGCAAATGAGTGATCAGAGAGGAAGACCTGTAACAGGCAAAGACATGTATCACGGAAGAAAGACAAGGAAACGTTTCATGTCTATAAATATGTTAAACTTAATGTTTATAAATATGTTAATGTTTATGAATATGTTAAACTTAATGTTTATACAGCACTAAACCACTAATTATTATGAACTGATACGTGAAAGAATAAAAAATTATGTATATAAAACATTGGATTTTAAAACTAAAGGTTTTAACACAAAATTGAAAAGAATGTACCTGTGTTAGTTTCTTAGGGCTGTTGTAACAAATTACCCCAAACTGAGTGGCTTGACTGACAGAAATTTATCGCCTCACAGTTCTGGAGTTTGGAAGTCAAGATCATGGTGTTGGCAGGTTTGGTTCCTTCCGAGTGTCATGAAGGAAAGATCTGTTTCAGGCCTTTCTCTTTGGCTTGTAGTCAGCTGTTTTTTTCCCTGAGTCTCTTAACGTCATTTTCTCTGTGGGTGTCTGTCTCTGTGTTTAAATTTTCCCTTTTTATAAGGACACCGGTCACATTGGATTAGGGCCCACCCTAATGACATCATTCACCGTGATTCCTTTTGGAAAGACCCCGTCTCCAAATAAGGTCACATTCTGGAGCATTAGAGATTAAAATTTCAACACACCTTTTGGGAGGACACAATTCAACCCATAACATACCAATTTAGAGTTATATTTAGTGTTATCATTAGGTAATGAGTGAAACAATACAATGGTAAGAGGATTTGTCATGATTAACCCAAATAGTTTGTTCTCCTCTATTTCCACTGATAAATGGAAGGCAGGTCACTGGAGAAGTAGATATTTTAAAATAAAACAATCATTCAAAATAAAACATCCAGAATATGCAAAATATCCCAAAAATATAAATATAAAATATATACACATAAGTATAAAATATTGTCTTATTTTCAACAAAGTACACTTCTTTGAGTCTTTGCTATCTTTCCTTTCTTTTGTTTTTTTTTTTCATGGCAGTATCTAAAAGACAGGAATTTGTCCAAAGGAGAAATTCCTACCCGTGTTAATTATTGTTGGTCCTATGGCAATAAATGATCATGATATGGGAATATAGTTGTTCTTAAGGAACCATCAAAAGACATATATTCATGTATATATATAAATATTCATATGTGTGTGGAGTAGTCCCTAAAACTTAAAACTCTGAGGAAAAATTACCTTTGTATAAAATATACCAATGATAAGATAATCACATAAATCATCACAAATATATACATAACTCTAACAATCTAACAGATACATATGGCACATATATCATTTACTATAGGTAAAAAAAGTGTTACAGTTTATATTATTTATTTAAGTTAAATTATTATAAAATTACATAGAGTTGGATAAAGGAAAATTAGTTTATTATTATGCTTTCAACTAGATGTTAATAGAGACAAGGTAATTTTAATAATCGTGCATATTGAAAGCAATTTTACCCTGCCCCTTGGCGTATTTGCCCTGCTTTTCAGCTATTTTCCCTGTGGATTGTTTTCTCAGGCTATAATTCTATCGCAGAGGCAGATTGTACCAAGACAAAAAGAAAGGGTCACAGCCCTCTCTAACCTTTGCTATTCAGACCAAAGTCCCAAGCCTTTTGCAAATGCAAATTATCCTGGCCTGTTAACTGAGAAGACAAGAACATAACGGTAGAAGAATTATTTTTTGTAAAACCTAAATCTGCCTTTTTTTCCCCCAAGTACATCTCAAGTGTTAAAGACAGTTAATTATCGTCTATTCTTTAGAGCCCACAAAAAACAATTTACTGCTCAGTAAAATGAGCAGGCAATCTACCTTATTACTCTTGTTTTTTTGATAGATAAATGCGAAGAATTTACACATTCATGCGAGAGAGGCAATAATTCTGTTGTCCTGAGAAGCCAGGTAAGAAGGATGGCCACTGACACTTGCTCAACCTCGTCACAAAAAGCATTTGGTAGAAATTTCTGATCTTCACCTGACTGATGAAAAGTACTGATATTTCCAAGAAAGTGGCAAAGAACGTAAACAACAGCAAGAACAAAAAAATAGCACCAGGCATGACATGAACTTTCAAATGACACATCGAGTTACTAATTTTTAGTGACCTTTACTAAATTCATCAAAATATTCTCCACAAATCAATTACTGTAGAAATAGAGAAAATATTGATGGCATGCAGACTCATAGCGGCAAATCAGTGTCTGATTCCATAAGATCCTCTCTCCCACATATTTCATCAAAGCCCCAGGGGTGGAGCTGTTGATGCTTCCTGGAATGTGATGTGAAACTCCACGAATGAGTTGCTAAAGGGGTAGAAAATTGTGATTTGTGAAATCCGTTATGTCTTTAGTGCATCTTTGCTATTTTTAAATGGACTTTATTTTTTAGAGCAGTTTTAAGTTCACAGCAAAATTGAGGGGAAGGTACAGAGATTTCCCATATAACCCCCTGCCCTGACACAGGAACAGCCTCCACCATTATCAATATCCCCCACTAAAGTGGCACACTTGTTGCAATTGATGAACCAATATTGATACATCATAATTACCCCGTCTATAATTTGCATTACAGTTCATTCTTGGTGTTGTACATTCTATGGATTTGCACAAACGTAAAAGGACATGGATCCATCATTATACTTATTATATAGAGTATTTTCACTGCTCTATTAATCCTCTGCGCTCTGCCTTTTCATCTCCCAGCCCCTGGCAACTGCTGATCTTTTTACTGTCTCCATAGTTTTGCCTTTTCCAGAATGTCATATAGTTGGAGTCATACAGTATGTAGCCTTTTCAGATTGTCTTCTTTCGGTTAGTAGTATGCATTTCAGGTTCCTCCATGTCTTTCCATGGTTTAATAGCTCATTTCTTTTCAGCACTGAATAATATGCTATTGTCTGGATACAGGACAGTTTATTTATTCATTTACCTCCTGAAGGACATCTTGGTGGCTGCCAAGTTTGGTGATTATGAATAAAGCTGCTATAAACATCCACGTGCAGGTTTTGTGTGGACATAAATTTTCAACTCCTTTGGGTAAATACCAGTTAGGTTGATTGTTGGACTGTATGGTAAGAGTATGGTTAGTTTTGTAAGAAAGCACAAAACTGTCTCTCAAAGTGGCTGTACCATTTTACATTCCCACCAGCGATGAATGAGAGCTCCTGTTGCTCCACATCCTCGTCAGCATTTGATGGTGTCGGTGTTCCAGATTTTGGCCATTCTAATAAGTGCTTAGTAATATCTTATTGTTACTTTAATTTGCTTTTCCCTGATGACATATCATGTGAAGCATCTTTTTCTTCTGCTTATCTGCTGCCATCTGTGTATCTTCTTTGGTAATGTGTCTGTTAAGGTCTTTGGCTCATTTTTTAATTGGGTTGTTTGTTTTCTTATTGTTGAGTTTTGAGTTCTTTGTATATTTTGGATAATAGTTTCTTATCAGATATGTCTTTTGTAAATATTTTCTCCCAATCTGTGGCTTGTCTTCTAATTTCCTTGATCCATTTTGAGTTAACTTTTGTGACTTGTTTATTGCTGGTATATAGGAAAGACATCAACTTTTGTATATGAACTTTGTATCCTGTACTTTACTATAATCGCTTGTTAGTTCCAGGAGATGTTTTGTCTTTTCTTTTGGATTTTCTACATGTATCATCATGTCATCTGTGAACAAAGATAGTTTTATTTCTTCCTTCCCAACTAGTATATCTTTTATTTCCTTTTCTTGTCTTACTGCATTGGGTAGGACTTCTAGCAGAATGTTGAAAAGGAGTGGTGAAAGGGGACATCCTTGCTTTGTTCCTGATCTTTGTTCCTGATCAAAAATGTGGATGCTCTGTTATTAGGTGCATACACGCTAGGATTGTTATGTCTTCTTGGATAATTGACCCTTTAACATTACATAATTCCTCTCTTTATCCCTGATAAGTTTTCTTCCTCAGAAGTCAGCTCTATCTGAAGTTAATATAGCTTTTATTCTTTTGATTACTGTTACCATAATATATTTTTCTCCATTCCTTTACTTTCCATCTATATATGTCTTTGCATTTAAAGTGAGTTTCTTATAGACTACATATGGTTGGGTCTTGTAATTTGATCTACTTTGACAATCTCTGTCTTCTTATTGGTGCATTTAGATAGTTGATGTTCAAAGTGATTATTGAAATGGTTGAATCATTATGTATCATATTTGTTGCCTTTTCCTATTTATTGCCTTTGTTCTTCGTTTCTGTTTTTGTCTTCCACTCTTTTCTGCCTTTTGTGGTTTTTCTTCGATTTTCATTGAACTGAGTAAATAAGGAATTGATGGTTTTCTCAAAATAAACTTTTACTTTTATTTGAAACTAGAAAGGTCTCTGGAAGTGACTTTTAATTGTATATATTTGTTATTTGACACATCTTTTTTGACAGGAAATTCCCTTCACATTCAAGCTAATGGGTTTTCCATCCATTTACTTCCTATTTTCTAGTTTTTGAATTTTTTAAATCTTTGGGGTCATTATTGATATTTTTAATCCTTAGTGTGAAAAAAATTAGCCCAATATAACCAGGGTATTATTGATAGAAGAACATTTTTTTGAAGATTTCTATTGTAATTTTTTCTAAAAATAAAGAATATTCCCTCTTCTTCCATTTTTCATGAGAAAAACATTTGTTACATTGGAGATCTGAAGTATCTTCTCTCACCTAAACTCTCATTGACTTTATCCATACCACGTGTCAAGGGGTCTTGGTGTGAAATGTGGGAGCCACACATATGTTGAAGTGCAACAGAGTGTGTGTGTTGCTACAGGGATCTTCCACTTAACAGCTGTGTGTCCTTACACAAGTTAACTAAATTCTTGCCTTGCAGGTTCCTCATCAGTAAATTGGGGAGTATAATGCCAATCCATAGTATTTTCATTGATATTAGCTGAAATGTTTTGATGTAAAATATAATAATGACCCCACAATGCTACCTCGTCTATCATTATTGTTTTCTCCTTGTACTGCAGTCTTTTGTTCTTCTTTCTCCCACAAAACAGTTTAGAACGGAAATCAAGTCTCAATTTTTGAATTCTTAGGCACTTTACTTGGCTTTTAATATGAGCTCAATAAAATTTTGTCAAAAGAAAAATAAATATTCCCCAATTTTAAACACTAGTATAAACATTTTTTTGGCCACAAAGAAAATGTAATAATTAGCAATTGATATAGTGAAAATTTGAGAATATACTTGAGAAATCCTTAAAATGTGGATGACCACACTGAGTTATCTGGTCTCTGGACTTATTTCTACTAACTTATTTTTGTACGTTGTCCTTGCAAGAGTTTTCTTTCCAATAGACCACTTTTAAAGGTTGAAGCTACAGTCTCACAAAGTGTGAACTCATTGCTTACTTTAGAGTGTTTTGATTGCAGCAAACCCTGCTGAGAGTTTATTATTTTAATAGGGGTCAGTCAGGGTCTTCAAATACTTGGCATACATTTAAAAGTGTTACTGCTACTGTAATCTTTCATTGTGTGGGAAGGGAAAGCCCTGATCTTTCCATGCCATAGAAGAAGTCCTAAAAAGTATGTTCTGGTATAAAAATGTCCCATATGTACCTTGGTCTTAGCTTTCACTTTGAATATGAACCATCGATAATGATCTCAAATGTTACATGTATATAAGTATGATATATTCACTTTATATTACATATATATTATATATAATGATATTTACCCATATCATCTATTTCAGTAGCCATTCATGACAGCACAGTGGTTCCAACCACTTTCTGAGCTTTGCTCTCCATTTCATAAAGAAGCTAATAAATGCTTTTTTGTTGCTGTTGTTTTTTAGTGACCTGGATAATATCTTTCAAATATAAAAATGAATGATTTAATTTCCCTTGTGATTTAAGACATGGTGAAGTATCAAGAACATTAGTATTTATTTCTGGGAAAACAAATCATAATATAAACATAAACCAAGCCAAAACATACACTACACTCATGTCCCAAATTGTAATCTCAAGTATCAATTCATTGATTTTAGGTCCACATATTTACTGTCTCCACAGTGACACATTCCCAAATCTGTCCTGTGGAAGTAAAACTCCTTATCTACTCTCCACATAATTGCCACTTAATATGAATTTGGTCACTGTGGTTGGGAGCATGTCTACTGTTGTGTCATTCCCTGCAGGCTGCATTGCCCAGGCTGTCAGATCAGTTGACTTCAGTCTGGTCTTAGCTACTGTGAGGTGGGAAGGAAGGAATAAGCCAAGGTATGTCTCCCTCCTCCTTCCTCGAGGAGAGGCTCAGACAGTGGCTACATTTTTCGGTGGCTCCTTCCAGGAAGATCTACTGTGGTTTCAGTTTCCACCGGATGATCTCTGTCCCAGGGCTCTGAAAAGTGCCTCTTCTTTTTGAAACTCCAACCAGGGGAAAAGAATGCCTTGCTGGTGTTTCTGATCTCTGGGTCTCCTCGTGATCACTTAATTAGCTTTTCAGCTCTTCCATCACCCGGCAGCCAATTTCCAGGATTAAATTTTCCTTGCTTCAAAAACAGTAAAGCGTTTCTCTGTTTTTATTTTTGTTTTTGGTCTGGATTGTGACAGTTACACACTGTATGATGATACCCTGGGAGTCACATTCACTGGATATATTTTTTTAGTGTCATTTCTGGGCATTGTGGCTTATGATTCTGTTTTAGTCTAAAAGTACTAAATTTTATAGCTTGCATAGTGAATTGAGAATTAAATGAGTCTTTTTTTATAGGAAAATGGTATTTTCCATTATAAAAATACACAGCAGAATAACTTTGATAATTAGCTCTAATATATATTGAGAACACATATATAAGTGGATGCAAAGCTTAATTCATGAAATATTACCATGTGATGTATAATTTCCATATATATCCCATTTATTCTTATAATAACTCAACAGGGATATTACGTAAGTTAACTTGCCATTACGAAGTTTGTAACATAGCTCCAAACCACAGCCAGGCTGCCTGAGCCCAAGCCTAGAACATTTCTATTCTGTAAAACGCTCTCTTCCTCAGAGAAAATATCTAAACGACAGTGACAGGATATGAATGTTCAATATGAAAATTTGTCTTCTTTTTCTTTTTACTTTTTTTGCTTTATTAGAAAAACTCATTGCAGTGTTTGAAGATTAATGTTCCCATTCCCTGAAGGAAAGAGAATAGAGCAAAACAAGTTTTGTTTTTAATGACTTGAACTCTGGATGTAGTGAGTCTTAAGCATACAATATGAAATTAAGAGAAGAAGAAGATAATTTATTTTGGAGGTGAAGATGAGTTGGAGGTAGAACCTCGGGAAGAAGGCAGAAACAGATGCAAAGGAAGTTTATCAGATGCGAAGCTGAAGTTTGGGAATTGGTGATGGGAAGACTCCCAAGGGACAAGAGCTATTGTTTGATGGAGTCTCCAAAGCAGTTCTAATGAAGGCGCAATTCACATTAATCAGGAGATTCAAAGTCAAATTGTCTTTACATGGTAGGGATAAAGGTACAATTCACTGTCTTGCTCCTGGGCTGTATTAACTATACTGTTGTCTATCAAAATATAACCTATAGAGACCTTGGCTATGTGGATATTGGGCAGGGCATCATGTTGGTTTGCTAAATGACGCCATCATCTTACTTAGACTTGATAAAACGAAGTGCAAACAGCCAAAATGCCCTTGTAAGATACATGCATCATAGACAGTGGCAGGTAAACCTCATGGAGAATCAGAGGCTTGCCAAATTGGTGACATTTAGAGGTTCAGTGAACTGGGGCCCATGAGGTAGAAACTGCATGTTACACCATCTATCATTAAGAAAGAGGCCCAGCTCTTGATGGGCTCTTTGGATTTTGGAGGCAACATTACTTATCAGATAACTTGAAAGGTTACCAATTTTCAGTGGGGTCTAGAGAAACAGAGGGCTCCATAGCACAATCTACTCTGCCTCTTGGGCCACATCACCCTGTAAATTTGATGGTTCTAGATGTATCTATAATAGATAATGATGGTGTATGGAGTCTCTGACAAGCCCAAATATCAGGGTTGCAGCACAGACCCATAGGGTCCTGGATAAAAGCCATGATATCTGAAGCATTCAGCTGGACTCTAGCAAAGACTGAACACCTCACCATAGCATACCAAGGGATTTAGCAATCAAATTTTTCCACTGTGAGCTGGATATCATCAGATCTGCTCATTTATGATGCTGAGAATTCACAGCACCAATATATTGTACAATGGAAAGGTACTCGATTAATTTTCAATTGCTGTATAACAAATCACCACAAACTTAGTGGCTTAAGCAATACATATTCATTATCTCAGTTTCTTTGGGTCAAGAGTCAGGGCACAGATTAGCTGGGTCCTCCATCTAGGGTTTGACAGGTTACAGTCAAGGTATAGACTGGACCATGTTCACATCTGGAGGTTACTGGGAAAAAAATCCATTTCCAAGTCCACTCAGATTGGTGGAAAAATTCATTTTCTTGCAGTCATAGGACTGAGGACTTCAGCTTCTTGTTAGCTGTAAGTTTGAAGTTGCCTTCAGTTTATAGAGGCTGCTTACATTTCCTAGAGGTTGCCTGCAATTCCTTATTACATGGCCACTTACTTCAAGCCAGCAGAGAGAATTTCTATGGCAAGTCTGGTTGTAATACAGAAGAATGTGATGTAACATAAGCACACGAGTGACATCCCGTCATGTTCGCCAAATCCTTGGTTAGAAGCAAGTCACTGGTCCCTTTGAGACCATAAGGGAGGGAATTACCCATGGCATGAACACTAGAGACGAGGATCATGGGGGTCAACTGAGAGTCTGCTTGCCACAGGTAAATTCAGGTCCAGGCCTGTGAAGATCCAGAAGACACAAGTAAATTACATGCATGAGGAACCCAAGTGCTCTATATATAGCACTAATGCCTATTCCTCAGCTCAGGAAGACTTCAGTGATGGCACTCTATGATCAACTAAGGGAGAAAGAAAAAATTCATGGTATTCTGCATGTTAACTCAGAGGAACAAACTCATTTTAGGGTAAAGGGATTGTGACAATATTGTGAAACCCAAAGGGATAACATTACCATCTCTTGTTGCTTCTCTTCCCAGTGATATGGGATATGCCCTGTGAATGAGCAATTACAGCAATCATGGTTCAATGAGAGGAAGAAACTATGAGCTCAGACCCTTAGGGATGATGGCTTGCATCAACCCAACAGGCAAACAGCTCAGAGCAGCCAAAGTGCTCTGTTGTCTTTGATACGACATAAAAACTCCTCTGCAAAATCTTACACTACTTGCCTCTCACTTACTGTTCTGAACTTTTCTGTTGGCATATGGAGAGTAATGTGATTGTGACCTACTGGGTGCTCTAGAATGTGCCACCTGGAAGTGTGAGAAGCTAACCGAGTGATGAAAGCTTTTGAACAAAGGAGTATGGGAGAAAACAGATACATATTTTCTTATTTCCTCTCCAGGCAGACAGTCTTGTGACATATTCCATGTACCTTTGAGGGAGATCCATAGGGTGGAGAAACCAGTTGCCCAGAACTGTGGCTAAATTGAACATGCATCTCTCTTTCTCTCCCTTCTTCCCTGTTTTGTTGCCTTGCCTCCTGGATCACACTCTTCAATAAAAGTTTTGCGCTGAAGCCTTTGCTCCAGCTCTAGTTTCTGGAGCATTAAGGCTAAGATACTGCTTATTACGAGAGTGTCAATACCCATGCCAAGTCTATTAATTCCAGATGATCTAAAATTTCGTGACACTCATGGACCAGATGACTGAAGGATTCTACTCAAAGGTGTAGAGAAAAGCCTCCATTCAAACTACACATCACATTTGCCAATCAGGCCCCCAAACAGCTCTCCTTGTTCCTAAGGTCTCACACATGTCCTCCGTGATGTGTCAGCATCCAAGGGGAAACCCAACCCATCATACACCACTTTACCCTTCTCTTCCCCTATTAATGCTATCGCTCTGTCCTAATTATATAGCAATGATCTCATGTACGAATGGGATGAAGTCAAATGGCTGCAGCCAGCCCAAATGCCAATGTGAATCTCTACAAATCTGTATTTCCTTTCTCGTTTTCCTCCATATGTTTCTTCTCCTATTTCAAAGTTACATTTCAGTACATGGATAACTTTATAACATGGTCAATATTGTAATTGAAACAAACAAATTCCCTCTCATGCATTAATGATACCTTCAAGAATTCCTCATCATTCACTTATTTCAAAATCTTATTACATATTTTGTTTTGGAGGCATTAGTTTTACATTTGCCTGTGGAAAACATGCCATTTGAAAAAAAGTTCAAAATAACGAATATGGTAAAACAAAATGAAACAAATAAAAATTTATAATATACTTGTCCAAGTGCCATGTCTTTAAATAGATCTTTAGTCTTGTTATTATGTTATCACAACCTTAACTCCATCATTAAAATTTGCCTGTCGATAGGAAAAATGAGTTTCCTCCAGAGTTGTAACAAACTAGATGCTGGTCTGAAGATGAGAATGCTTGGACCATTACTGTAGGTAATAAAAGGCCAGCTTTTTGCAGAAGTGAGCCAAATTTGATTTGGCATTCTTTCATCTTATTTTCAGTATGCCTCTTCCATTCTAACAGATATCAACCCATGTCTCATTTTTTCTTCATGAGATTGGGGTTTTGTCCTGATTCCAGGCCCATGTGGCCCTGATACCAGTCAGTTCCTTTCCAGGGAAAGTATCCCATGATCACCTGACACTAGGATTCTCCTAATTCACTTCCTTACACTCACGTTGCATTGTTATTGGTGCTTTCTGGCCTTCACACTGGTGAAGCCACTATTTTCCTTAGTCCTGGCTGTGGGGAGTAGGTGTCTTTCTTGTCTCAACTTATCCTCGGCTCCCCTTGCCTAGGCTTTCCACACATCAAGGTGCCTTGAGTTGAAGACCATCCTCTTCTCACAACCAGTACTTTGTTGCCTGAGATTCACTGATGTTACTGACTTTATAATATTTCCTGGGGTTAAATTTCTGACAGCTTAAGGTGCTAGCAACCCCCAAAGATATCTAAATTTTGATACGTTGCTTCCAAATATGGAAACCTGTTCAAGCCACAAAATAAATTTCTAATGGTAGAATGTAGGCAGCTCTAATAGGTAGCTATTATCAAATTGGAGTACATTGTGTCTATATATCTGTGTGTCTAATTTTGTCTATCATATTTATCTATTTATCATCCATTTATTTACCACCCATTCTAAGTAGATCTAATACTAATGCCAGAGAAGAAACAATTATCGTATTTTGCTGAGTGAAATAATAAGGAAAAATGGGGTAGAAGTCATGTCATAGGCTGGGAAAAAATGACAGACTATTAATGTGCAGAAAGTGTAATAGACTAGAGGTAATTGCGTTAGTAAAGTTTCTTTATTTATGATCTTGTTAATTTAGCTACACAGAAGCCAGTTTCCTATCCTTTTTTTGACTGCAGAATTTGTTCATTCTCTGTTAGAAATCAGAATAAAACAAAAACAAGTGAGATTTTTAAAAGCAATCTGAAGGTGAACTATTTAGTCCTTTGCATTCATTACTTCACTGAGCCTGAGCTTCAAATTCTAGAAACAGGTAAAGATAACGCATTTTGTGTGGCCTAGTTCTGAATCCACATGAAACACTGTAGATTTGTTTGAAGTTGCAGTTTGAACAAGAGAAAAAAATCAACAAACATCTAAGAAATATTGGATAGTTTATTTTGAAATGAATGAAAAGGCTTGAAAACAAATCTAAAAGTAAAATATTTATCTTTCTAAATTGATGTCTTTAACAATTTTTTGCTTTTATTAAGAAGTGATCTTGATAATGTGAGAATAAAGGTAAACAGATGGTGCTAAATGCATGTTATTTAATACCTTCCTCGCTACCACCCTACCACAAGTCTTATGCTTAAAGGCAGCTACTTTCACTTTTATTTATTTTTCTGGTATTTACCAACATGTTTATTAATAATATAGATATAATGCTATTTCCTGATTTAGCAATTTAGGCATTTATCCATTATAGACATTTTGGTATCCAATTATAATGCACAAGGATTCAACTCTCCTTATTGGAATTTCAAAGAGGAAAAGGCAAATCTCTTAGCCATGAGGCAGATTTGTTACACCACAAAATTTCAGTGTTAGATTGGGTTTTCCGTTGATCTGGTTCAGCACTGTCTAATGCTTGAATTTTTTCTAACCACTCCTCCTTCTCAGAGGACATCAGCTTTGCATGAATTCCTTCGTTTTCTGTGAAATTCCACCTCTCCAGGTTATTCATTTCACAATTCTACAGCTAAGAATTCTCTCTCTCTCTCTGTCTCTCTTTTGATCTCTCTCTCTCACTCTTTCTCTTCCAAATTAAAATCTATCTTCCTGGGACCTCTCCTCTTGATATAGAATTGTGCGTGGAATTACTACTATTCCGCCTGAAAGATCTATGAAGAATTTTAAGACAATATTAATTTCTTTCTTTAGTCTACTCTCCTCAATGTTAAATATTATAAATTGCATATAAATGTATCTCAAGTCTTCCTTCCATCATCAATGCTATTTCTTCATGTCACCCTTAAAGTGTGGCGCTCAGAGTGAGCACTAAAAGAGTGATTTACCAGTAGATATTTTCATCTCCCCTTCCTCAGTTGCAGTTGATTTTGAGGAAGCCACATCACAAAGCTCACTATATTGAGCTTTTGTGCAACCAAAACACTGTATAGGGTGCTTTTTTGAGTCTGGACTCCTTTGTGCTGAACTCTTGCACTTGATGTTTTGGGCCCAAGAACAGTGCCAGATACTTTATCCCTGTTACATTTTCTTTCTGGTTGGATCTGACATGTTGTGAAGTCTGAGAATCTTTTGAATACTGATTCTATCATCTGTGACATTTCTCAACACTTCTGTATTTGTGTCAACTGCAAACGTCTCAAGTCTGCCATTGCTACCCCTATTTGAACTGTTCATAAAGACATTCAACCAGAAAGAGTCAAGGACAGCCCCTCTAGGCATCTCCCTGCCTGGTAGACACTGATTCTTTGATAATATTTCTGAGTTGGGTTGTCTAACCAGTTACAATAAGTTTAATACTTTGTAAAAAGAGACTAAGAAAGCCCAAGAAATGAAAAAAATTAATACTAATCACTTTTTAAGATAGGAGAAAAAAAGTATGTGAGAAAAACATTGTTAATGTATGTTTCAAACAATGTATTAAAAATTAATTGTGATTTCATTACATGACTAACAATTATCTATAAGTTTTGGGCAAAGTGAATCAAAGCGGAACACATACATTCATAAAGATATTATAACTTAGCTGTAAACCTTTGGAAGACAATGTCCTTGCCTTGCTGTGTGCGTGTTGTCTCACAGGGACTTATGCATAGAAGGCTAGAAGGCTCCTACAAGCATCTGTTTGTTTTATTAACAAGAGTTAAAGACGTGTGATAAATAAGCAACCAGCCAACGACTGCATTGTGAAGTATGTGAGCAGATGCTCTGTTGTTTGGAAATTATTGCTGAATGAGTGTAAAATGTGACTTTCAAGAAACTTATGATCTAGGTAATATCTGTTTTTATTGGCAAAGAGACTCTTTCCCTGTGAAGTCACCATTACCAAATTTTGACAATTTCACAGTGTGTCAATATATGCATTAGGCTGTTTTTTATTTCTTCCTATTTCAATCTCTTCCTGGAAGTTTACAAATAGAAATGGTAAGCAAAAGGATATATTAGAGTATGAAGAAGCCACTTGGAATAAATCTAGTTTTGTCCTACTTTGTTTTTCCAAAAGGACCTGATATGGCCATTGAGCATGCATTGTATATCTGCTTTAAGCATTTCCTATGATGAGAACAAATGCCCTTAAGATAAAGGTGCAACTTCCCCCACGTTGGCATTTCCTTAAGGACAAGCATCTCTCCCTAGGCTAGGAACCAATTGCTGTGCTCATCTGTGACCACCCAGCTTGAGACAGCAGCCCTGCTACCCTGCTGTGCCAACCAAGACAGCAGACCCACTACCTGCTGTGTCCATCAACCACTGTGCCAACAGAGCAGTCTTGTAACTACTGTAAAAGGGACATTTCAATCATGTTTGAAACATGCTCTTTGAGGGTATATAGCCACTCTGTATACCACACTTCTTTGCTGCCCTTCCTTCCTCGGGGAAGGAAAACCCTGGACTATGGTCCCCACATTTTGGCTCGGAAAAAAATCACCCAAATTTTCATTTATAGATTGGTTATGGATTATTTGAATCAACAAAGTGAAGGTTGGTCAGACCATCTGGGATTAGAAATAGAAAAGCAGAAATTTCCCTTTAAGCTGAGGACACTACAAGAAATGTCTATCTTTCCTTTGGACATTTCTCTGGTGACTTGTTTATTCCTAAATGCGTGATACTGAGCTCGAGTTTTCATTTTGTGAATAAACTGGGACTGAAGATAATATTTGGAACAAATGTGTGCTTACTTGCTTATTATCAAAATGAATAGCTTATATATCATCCCTTGCGAATTGGTAAATTTGGTTTGTTAGTTCTTAAAGGGAAATTACCTAAAAAGTAAATACTTGTGGATGTTAAAAAATATAAATTACCATTTCTTTTAATATTTCTCTCTAATCAACTTTAAGAAATAAAAGGTGTACTATTTTACCTCATTTAAGTTTTGAAACGTGATTACATCAGTACTGCTCTGGTTTATGACAGAAAAACATTCAAATCTCTTGGTCTCAAAAATCTTGATTTCTTAGAGAGATCTCCAATCAAAAATAACATTTTGAACTTAGTATTGGTTAATAAGAAGGAACTTCTCTTATGCATCTTGAAATAGACCTGCAAGAGAGCAGAGGATTTGTATTGGTAAAGTGAATGCAAAGAGAATTTTAGGTCTCAAAGACATAGGTGAATGAATCCATAGGAAAATATAAGGGTACATATTGCCTTCCAGAGAAACCATATTGAGGAGGCAAGCAAGAAATAAGCTCATTTAGATAAAAAGGAGTCATAGAAATGTTTCAAAGACAAAGTAAGTGTACAAGATTCACAAGGGAATAAAATTTTAGTCAAATCACACAAAACACAAGATAGTATTATATGACAATACACTCCCCAAATGCAGAACCAATAAGGAATGTTATCCATAGACTTGGCTCCAAAGAAATATGAATTGTTTTATAAAATACAGACTTTTGGCACATAGCATTGCAAATTGAAAGAAAACAGTCTTATTCACAAAGAGGTGACAATCTCAATAAAAAAACCCGGTGTCTATAATACTTTAGAACGAGTGGGTGTCTCCTGTGCTATCAGTATACTTACTTCAAGTTTACCTGCCTCCCCACCTTTCACCTAAAAACATTAGAGAAAGTTGCTGGGAATCCATCTTGGAAGATCTCCGTTTCAATTACCTTAGGCTCCCTCAGGGGCCTGCCTGTCACAGAGGCAATCGGGTTACCCAAAGCCATGTTTGCTTTGTGTTTACATGTCCGCTTTGCCAATCTGTGATGCTCAGGGAGAAAATGCTTCTTCCTGCTCAGCGAAACTAAGTGGAAATGGTGGCCAGACCCCATAACTTTCACAGTTTCTCCACCGGAAAGACCATAGATCTATTGGGAAAAACAGAAACTACAGTAGATCAAGCTATAACTTTAATATTTATGAGCACTAGGTGTTGACTCTGAACAGCTGAATTCTATGTTGAATATAACTGGTAGACAGGGTTTGTAAAATATATGTGTATAGGTTCTTTTGATAGCAACTAATTATTTTATAATGACCACAAATTGGATGTGTATTCAAATATAAACATAATTTTTTAAAATATTTTTCCTGCTACTTTAATTCTGTGGAGCTATATTTACTTGTTTTTATTTCCCTAAGGAACCTTTATGGAAACACTAATTAATGTGAGTCAACTGTTGAACTTCTAATATTATTGGAGACTTTAAATAGTCTTAAAATCAACTTGTGTTTACAGTACAATTGACACTTTAAAAATATCTTTATATGTAAAAACTGTGAAAGCTTTTTATTATGGCTCTGGACATAATGGATTCTATTGTCACAAAAAATTACCTAACTTTACCACCTCTGAAGGAATAGTCACAGAGTTTACACGGTTTCCAGCTTATTCTTTTAAGAAAATAAAAACAGTAAGCTATTTTATAATATGAAATATAATATTCTTTAAAAACCTGGAGTTCTGCAAATAGTTTATTCGTTTGAGAATATGACTGAATTTTCTTGGCAGCAAAGCTTCAAAATACTGAGAAGTAATGCTAATTTAGTTGTTGGATAAACATTTTTGGAGGGGCCTGAAATTGCTAAGTTCAGGAGCTGCCATAGTTCTGTGCTCCCCTTGCAAGCAAGCTAAGCATCAAGAGAGGTGTTTTAATCAGCTAATAATTCTAAATGATGTTTAAAAACTGTCATTTATTTCTGATGCCTGTAAGGAATCAGGTACTAAAGCAAGGAAATATGAAATTCTCTTCTTCAAAATCCTTCAACTCAGAAACACAGATGAGAGGACTGTTCACACGTGGGGCTTACAGAATGACAGCTCACTGCACACGCAGAGAACAAGGGGATAACTAGCGTTGGGATCATGTTGCCGCCTTCAGCTAGAGAGAATCTGGAGCCAAGTGTCAAATGACTGTCCTTGAGGGGAGTGTAAATTGTGTGCTATAATGAGCTGGTGGTACGACTCCGAAGGAACCATCCAGGGCTAACAATCACCCCATGGCCCAGTCAGGTGTGTGACGCTTGTGTTCTAGAAAGTTTCATAGACTCCAGGAAAACTCAAAGGACTGAACTTCAATTCTCCTGCCAGTCAAGCCATCTGGAGTAGCTAATGCAGAAATACCACATTTCGACCACGTATCACTTTATCATTTACAAATTATATTCCTGTTCACTGTCTTCCTTAGCCTTCAAAACAATCCAGGAAAGACAATCTTTAGAGATTGAGAGAAGTTTAAGTGTCCTGATAAATTCATATGGAAGATGGTAAAGAATTATTGCTAACCTGCTGTACGACTTGCTTAAGGAATTTCCTCATTTGTAAAAACAGTTCTAGAATACTTGTCCTTTCTATTTCACAATCATAATGATTATAAAAGATGTACAGATATTTCTAGATTTATTGAGTTCCCTAAAATCCTAGGATCAAGAAATAGCTGGGAAAGATAAGAAAGCCCCTGAGAGCTTGCACCTTCCCGAGAAGAGAGGAAGATTGACACGAGCCCTTTGGATGCTCAATTCCAACTGGGAATTTTGGCAGGATTTTATGGACAGTCTATCTCATTCTTGACGGCAGACTTTTGCTTCGTTCCAGGCATGGCTTAGCCTGTACTGAGTCACCTAGAGCTAATGCTAGGGTGTCTCCAGTCTGGTGTGGACCTAAGCCTTTCAGAACCAGCACTGGCCATCGCCCGATAGTGTTATATTTTTTCCTTACACGGCTCAAGGTTACAATCCCCAAGGAAAAAATGGAAAAGTCAAAGGAACTTGGTGCTTCTGGCATCACTGTGTTCCTACAAGCATGGATGTTTGCTTCTACCGGCGTCTTCAGAAGCATCTGGGACTTTCTGGTCTGCACAAGAACAAAAGAAGTACAAAGTAAGAATGTTATACCCTGGAAATACCTATGCTGTGTGTGTGTATGGTCGGGGAGGTAGGAGGGGAAGATGGAAGTCGAGAGAAAGGTAGTAAGTTCAAAAATAACGTTTTACACAAACAAATGTTTGTCTTTAGGTATTACGTATTAATTAAAAAACTGAGTCTTTCCCCTAGGAGCTTAGAGTTCAATAGAAATTATAAGCAAGATGGGGGCCGGCCCCATGGCCAAGTGGTTAAGTTTGCCCGCCCAAGGTTTCCCCGGTTCGGATCCTGGGTGCAGACATGGCACCGCTCATCAGGCCACGTTGAGGCGGCATCCCACATGCCACAACTAAAAGGACCTGCAACTAACATATACAACTATGTACTGGGGGGGTTTGGGGGAGTAAAGCAGGAAAAAAAAAGAAATTATAAGCAAGAAAGATGATGGATACGTTAGTGGTTGCCCATGGCTGGGAGAGGAGAAGAGTGATGGGGAGTGACTACTAAGGGTTACACAGCTTCTTTTTGGGATGATGCAAATATTCTAAAATTAGATTATGGTGATGGACGCATAACTCTGTATATATACTGAAAAACATTGAATTGCACACTTTAAGCAGGTGCACTCTATGGTATGTAAATTATCCCTCAATAAAGCTGTTAAAAAAAGAAAGAAAATGGGGACTTTTTTCACTGAAGCAAGACAGAATATAAGGTAGTTGTGAATATGTTGTTCTCTTTTCTATCTTTGCAATGCCTTTCAAATCTGTTCCATTCTTTCCATTCATTATGTCTCTGTCTTAGTTCAAACTCTCAGTCAGCTCTTGGTCCAGTACTTACATGTAGATAATGGGGAGTGTTTCTAGGCTGGCTTCTAGTTGGTTAGTTGTAAGCCTTTTTATCTAGACTGCTACATTCAATTTTGAAACGGTTTTTTCACCCTTGTTCTCTCTCAGGTTTTCCTAAAGCAAAGTCTGATTATGTCATATTCTTACTAAACATTTCACATGGTTCCACCTTGCCTACTGAATGAAATGCAAACCTTTAGCTTGATTTATGGTTCTCTTTTTCAGATCTGGTTTTTCATGTCATGATCCCACTAAACCACGATTCGTTTTTGGCATTCAAAACAACTGGTCTTTGTCTTAAAACGTACTTCATTTTTCCACTTCTCTGCTTTTTGCTCTTCTCCTAAATTCAAGCTGTCAAAATTTCACCCATTCAGCTCAAATGCTTCCTCCTACATAAAATCTTCAGTCGCACACATCAGAATTTGTCTTTAAAAAATTACACCCTTCCTTGTATTTTAATTAGTTGGATATGTGCTTGCCTTTCTACAGTAACTATCTATTACATAAATTATGATTAAGTTGAATTTTCAAATAAATGTTATATCATAAACTTTTTTATTTGTAATAATAGAAAAAAATAGATTCCTGTAGACATCATGCACAGCAAAATTTCATCAGAGCTATTATGGGCCTTTGGCCTCATTTCACAATAACATACATCTTTAGACTCTGACTTCTTTTTCTTTTCTTTTTTCCTCCCAAGCATTTCCAATCCATTCCAAACCCTTTTCCCCAGGATCCTCCTCACTGAGAAACCTCTAATTCTGTCAACCAGACTGGTCAGTGCCAGTCTCCCATCTATTGAAATGCACCTTTTGTTAACTTATCCTATTCAGGAACAACTCTTGATCTGAGACTAAATTGTAAAAATGGAACACAGGAGGGTAAAATGTCCCTTTGCTGGAAAATATACAATATTGAGACATGCTAGAGTACTGATTTATAGAAATGTGACTCCTTAGAATATGCTTCCTAGGTGTATTTTCATTCAGCTCATCTTGAGACTGGGCCTCTGCCTCCATAGTACAATGAGAGATGATAATGGTGAATATTTCTGAGAAGTCAGCCTGGAAACAATTACCAAGAAGCGAGTGAGTATGACTGGGGAGAGTGGATGGTGAACATAAGCTTGGTGATGTTTTTTTTAACATTCCTACATTTATTGCAGCTGATTCCTGTCAAGTTAGAAAATATGACATGGATTTCAAACCTTAGCAGTGCACAAAAATCGTCTTGTATATCTTCTAAAAATACAGATTCTTGAGTCCTACACTGACTATTTTCAGAATGTCCAGGGATAAAGCTCATGAACTGATGGCTTTAAAGCTTCTCAGGTAATTTGGAAGTAACTGGTCCTTAGATTGGCATTTGGAAACTACTGAATTTTTGGCACATATTTAAGGACATCTAGAGTTTTCTGATTTACCAGAATATTGTCCAGACTTTAGAACTTCTTCCTGAAATTTCTTGGCAGTGAAACCCTCATGCACAAAAACTTTTAGATCTCATTCTATGATAGTCTCAGAGCAGAAAAAATAATTTTGTGGATATTCTACAATGGACTTTAATCCCTTTGATATTTTAAAGCTGGCCCAAAGAATCTTAAAAATTATTCATACCCTTACTTATTACATACATATACATGTAAATAATTCTGAAATTTCAAAATATCACAATTGGAATAAATACAAACATATTTCATAGTACTTTGTAACAGCAATTAAGTACTTTCTTGAGAAAAATTGAACTATTTTAATTTTTGTCACATCTACAAGCATTGACAATTTAATATTGTTCTGTTGCTTTTTAAGAGATGGGATAATGATGTGACTTCTAACTTAACTTACCTTACAGTGTCCACTGCTTTAAATACAGAACTAATTTATAAAGAGAGAAACTGAGAAATAAAGAAAAAGATGAAATTAATAAATTAAACCATGTAGACATGATATTTGAAGGATGTTGAGACTTTGTAAGTCTGTTTTTTCCCTAGACCATATGAAATTCTTCCTGAGTATGAGAAAAAAAGTTAATGAACTTTTCAGAATAATTTCCACCTTAGCTTTCAATGTCCCTATTTAATCAAAAAAGAAATAAAAAAATCAATACCTACTCAGAATAGGTTGAACTTAGACAATTTTTAGCCCTACTATTATTTATTTTAAATTTTATTTATTTAGCATAGGTCTTTAATGAGTATTATAATTAGTTTCATGTGTGAGTTTATTTTACAACAAGTAAGAGGAAGAAAATATGCCTGTTTTTGATCAACCAAAATACTTTTAAATTACACAATAAATCCAAATTATAAATAAATATAGAAAATTGAAAAATATTTTTAATTGATGGATTCTGAGTCACTGTAGTTTCTCATGTGAGTAGAAAGAAATATTTTTTCAAAGATATTGCAATTGTCTTGCCAATGCATGATTTAGAATTTTAAGTAATCAATATTTATTGTTCAGAGACCCTGAAAGATGCTTTTATACTAATTTCCTTTTTTGTTGTTAGGAAATTATTTGACTTTTTGATTAAAAGTAAATTTCACACTCATTTTTCTTTGTGTTACTACCAAAATGCCTTTTTTGGAAGAACATCATGTATGTATCTAAATTAAAATTAGTTATTTTCTCTTGTGTTTGAGGTTATAGCAGAGCTGGGTTATTCAACTAAGCACATGCTGAGGGCACCATCAAAGCAATATAGATATAGCTACAGACAGAGATAGATAAATACAAATATAAATGATATATAGATATGAAGAATAATTTGATGCTTGATATCACTTAAGTAGTCATTATGAGAAAAATCAGAAATATGGAACTAATTAAATATATTACCTTCTTTTTACAGAGGGGTTTATCTTATTTTTTTATTGAAGTAGTTGACATACAATATTACGTTAGTTTTGGGTGTACAATATAGTGATTTGACATTTATATACATTACCAGATGATTACCATGATAAGTCTAGCAATCATCTGTCACCATACAAAGTTATTACAATATTAGACTATATTGCCTATGCTGTATCTTACGTCCCTGTGACTTATTTATAGAGTGGTCTATCTTAATTCAAAACTTGGGTATGGAACAATATCATCTTTTCTGTGCTTAGAATCTCTATAAGCCTAATTTGGCCTTGGATCAACCATTTCCATCTCAGATTCCTTGCTATCAGTGTGCTCATCTCTAAAATAAAGTGGAGAATTGAAAGCATGATGCCAAAGAACACTCTTTATACCTTAAACAAGTCATACCTCTGGTGATTTCACTGGAAATCTAGAAAGCCAAAGAAATATTTCTACAGCTTTATCAGAGGAGCACAAATCAATGTCCTTTAATGAAAGCTTAACCTGAATTTAGACATGTAAATCCATTTAGAAGACACTGTAGTAATATCTAGCATATTCAAATTTTGATACTTGAGAGGTGATTGTGAATTAATTTTTCTAGCTTAACTTATTCAATAAGTCTCTTGTCTTATCAACTATGTTCCAGGCAAGGGGCTAGAGATACCGATCAGCAAGGCCAAGTTCTTGCTCTTGAGAATCTCATAGACTTGATTTTCTTTATTTTCTTCTCCAACATCAAGCCAAGCTCTATAAAAATAACTATTTTAAGATATTGCAGATTTCTTTAAGTTAGGCACTCACTTTAAAGAACAGCCTTTAAAACTCTTGAGTATACCCAATTATATTTTTTTATACTCATTGAAGTTATTAAGTGCCTGGTAAAAACACCAAGAGGTTGCACCATAAGAAATATTTCACGTAAATATACAGTATTAGACCAACAAACATTAACTGTCATATTTCTAGCTTTATGGAGAGCTCTGGGTTGGGTTAGCTCCTTCAAGAAAACTTGGTATCAATATTTCAGTCTTAGCAATAAAACAGCACTTCATGTGTTACTTATAAAGGACGATTTATTACCTTCATATCCTCTTAATAATTCATTTCTTCCTTTCATCAGGGATAATCTCATACCACAACCCTTTGGCCTTAAAGAGTAATTTAATCTATTAGCCCAGAAGACCCTTTAAACCAATCCTTGACACTGAGTAGAAGAAGATAGTTTCATTAAGCATATATGGTACTTGAAGGTCAAGTTGAGTTCATCACTTATCTGCAGGAGCTGTGCAAGTAGAAACCAAATCCTTTGGCTTCCAATCTCCTTGTGAATAGACCTCCTTTAAACAAGAAAGAAGACAAAAGAGAATGAACAGGGCCCACACCAGGTCCTGAGGCTCCGGAAAATGATTTTAACAGGAAGCATGTGGTAGCCCTTGACAAGAGGTAATTTACACTCATCTTGGGAGATATCATATAGTGAGGGCATGTGCATTCACTTTATCAAATAGGGGAGGCCTATTTTCCTGCTACTAATAAAGATTCATCTTTAATTATTCACAGTCATATTTTTCCTGAGGAAGAAAATAACATTATCTACCTTTTTCTGTACATATTTATTATTTTTATTTAAATGAAGAGTTATGCTGCTGAGTTTCTCATGAATAAGAGGAAAATACCTGAAAATGGTTAGATTACAAAGAGGAAAACACAAATACAGTTTCCTGAATTTTTCATGAAAATCCATCCTGAAGGCACTACATATTTTGGAATCAAATAGCTTGGATGCCTTAGGACACATAAACTACGGAACTGAATCAAAGAAATTTCAGAAGTCTTATAGCCTTACAAATATTTCTGTGTTTGGAAAAGATTTATTAAAGCAAATAAAAGTACAAAGTTATGCATAAATTGAAAAATATAATGGGATGGAACCGTAGAACATTTATTATTCCTTTTTTTAAAAATTTCAGTTTTATTGAAGATTAATTGATGAATAAAATTGTGAGATATTTAAAATGTACATCGTGGTGATTTGATATGTATCTATTATGAAAGTGTTCCCACCATTTAATTAATTAATACATTCACCACCTCACATATTTACTTTTTTTTTTTTGGTGAAATGATTATTCTTGATAACACTACCGAGTAAGGTGAAACAGAGAAACATATGGATATACTACAAGAATGTCATTGAAAACTATTTTGAAAAAACTTGAAGTATTTTCTTTATCATTCATCCATTTCTTCATTGAACCTAGATATATGCATAAATAGAAAACACCAATTACATACGTGTTTTAGGAGCAAGAAAGGATATAATGATATAATGATACAATGATGAAGATGCAAGGTTTCTATATTCAAAGAGCTTAAGATATAGTAGTCAAGACCTGTATAAAATGAACATCATTCTAAAGCAGAATATTACCAAAAATCTAACATAGATGCTCACAGAAGGAAAACTTTTCAATAACAACAAAATCCAATTAAAAAATGGGCAGAAGAACTAAATAGACATTTTTCCAAAAACGTTCAAATGGCCAAGTACATGAAAAGATGCTCAACGTTACTAATTATCAGGGAAATGCAAATCAAAACCACAAAGAGATATCACCTCACACTTATTAGAAGTGTTAGCATCAGAAACACAAGTGGTGGCAAGTCACTTGGTGAGGAAGTAGAGAAAACGGTGCACTGTTGGTGGGAATGTAAATTCAGCCACTATGGAAAACAGAATGGAAATTTCTTTAAAAATTAAAAATAGAACTACTATATGATCCAGCAATTCTACTTCTGAGATTTTATCCAAAGGAAATGAAAACACAATATTAGAGATTTCTACACTCCCATGTTCATAGAAGCTTTATTCAAAATAGCTAAGATGTGGAAACAACCTATGTGTCCATCAATGAATGAATGGATAAAGAAGAAGTGAGATTACATTTATATATATAATGGAATATCATTCAATGGTAGAAAGAAGGAAGTCTTGCCATTTGCAACATGAACAGACCTTGAGGGCATGATGCTAAGTGAGATAATTCACACGAAGAAAGACAAAGACTGCATGAGCTCATATGTGGAATCCAAAAAAGCTAAACTCATAAAAACAGAGAGTAGAATGTTGGGGGTTGGGTAAGGATATTGGGGAGATCTCGTTTAAGGGTACAAACTTGTAGCTAGTAGATAAATTATTTCTGAAGATCTAATGCACAGCATATTGATTATAGTCAACACTACTGTATTATTAACCTCAAAGTTGCTAAGAGACTAGATCTCAATAGTTCTCAAAAAGAAATTACAATTATGTGACATGATAGAAATGTTAGCTAATGTTATAGTGGTAATCATATTGCAATATACAAATGTATCAAATCAACACATTGTACACCTTAAACTTATACAATGTTATATGTCAAATATATCTCAATTAAAAAAAAGAAGTAAGAGGGAACTTATGACTGACAGCAAGCATCATTGAAAGGCTAGGCTATGGAAAATGCTTTGAAGGATGCAGAGGATTTTGAAAGGTAGATGTTTTAGAGGAGGGCATTCCAGGCAGAAGAAAAATAGCATAAACAAAACCATGGGCACAAAAACATACGGGGTATGGTTCAAAGAAAATGAGTAAGAGTTAGGCTGTAGATTTAAAGTGTGTTTAGACGAATAAGAGAAAATGAGATGGAAATGTGAATTTTGGCTGGATTTTAAGAATATTAAAGAAATCTCAAAAATAGTTTGTTCTTTACAGGAAATTCACACAAGAACTTTTAAGTTACACATAAAGAAGAGAATGGAAAAATGCAGGAACATCAGTTAGGAGGTTTGCACATATCCAAGCAGAGGAAAATGAGAACTAAATCTAACAAAATGCTATGAGAATGGGAAAGAGGAAAGGTTAAAAGGAAGTCACCAAAAAAGGAAACAAAGAATTTGGAACCCAATGCTGAAAGGGAGGAAAAAAAGAGAGCAACATCAGGGATTACCCTTAGGTTTCAAGCTGTGATTACTTAGGGAATGATTGTTCTATGAATATAAACTAATAAAAAGTCAGAAGAAGAAACTAATTTGGAGTCAATGGCCATACAATCATAACACTTGTTTTGGTTATGCTAGTCATTTTGGAAATTTAAGTAAAAGTAATGAGTAAGTAGATGAATATATGGCTTTTGAAGCTAAGAGATTGGTCCCTGGGATTATGAAAAAATAAGACCTATTCACCTAATGACAGCCCCAATAATAAATAGAGAGCATAGGAGATAAACATAGACTCTTGGAGAGTAGTTATTTTGGGGAACGAGGTGGGGATAATGGTTGTTAGAGCACATATTAAAATACCTAAACAGAAATAGCTTGGAAATGTAGTAAATTAAGTATCATTTATTCAATAAATGATAATTTCCATTGTCTCTATAAAATAGTCAGTAGGATTGTCAGCGAGTTAAAAATATGATACAGAAGCAAGGGTAAGTGAGCTTCAAGGGACAAGGGGTGAGTACCACGGTCACACATTAAAGAGAAGTCAAAGAAAGTGAAGACTTGGAAAAAGCTTATAGATTGGTTGTCAAGTGGTTATCACTGTAGCAAGAGGTAGTCTGTAGGAAGTGAAAGAATGATGGGATTGCAGGGAAAACACTATAGCTACTCTTCCAAGAGGTTTGGTAGCAAGAGGACAAGAGAAAGGGATACCTTGAAAGACTCAACGTTAGGAAAGCTTTTTTCAGAAGAAGGAAAAATTTAAGCACATTAGTAGGTAAAGCAAATGTAAGAAGAAAGGGAAAAAGATAGAAAATGGTGATTTAATGGAATGAGTTTTCAAGAAAGGAAGAAAAGTTTAAAAGCGAGGTCCAGATAGAAGGTTTAGCACTAAAAAGTGGAGGGACTATAGCTGTTTTCTTCTTTCCTTTGAGACAGGAATGAAGAATAAGATGCTAGATACAGATGTAAAGTCTCTATGTAGAGGAGAGTCTATACCGCACATTTGAGAAGGCATTGATATACACAGCTAAGTGGGAGATGAGGATTTTAACCTGAAAAGGAGAAATACATTAGGATATAAGGAGAGGGTTGACATCCCTGTACAGAGTGATGCAATCTTGAATCAGGAAACAAATACCATTTCTAAGCAGCAGTGAGACAGAACTAGGACTGGGCCATAGGGATCTGTCGTGGAATTAGCACTGTGTACCCACTTTCTGCAGGATTGCTAAAATAGTCTGAAAGCAGTGAAAAGATCATAAGGACTACTCAGGATTGCGGTTTATTAGAATGCAGGTTGCAAAAGTCAAACAAGTGAGAGATTTTAGAGTATCAATGAGAAGACTGTTAAAGAGGCTCCATATGAACTCACAATCTAAGTTAAGGAGAAAAAGTCACACAGAGGTTGAATGAGAAACATAACAATGGTTCAAGGGATTAATCTCACAGAGGCCAAAGTTTAAGTTAGTTGCTAATGAAGGCATAGAAAGGGTGGAAAATAAGATAGTTCTGTGAGAGAGGAAAATTTCAAAGTCCAAAATTGGTAATATTGATCGAGGATCCATAGTGAGCAAAAGAGTAAGTGTTTATTGATCCAGAAAGTTTGAGGAATGAGATAACTGATAAAGTAAATATGCTGACTTAGAATTAGTATTATATATACATAAAAAAAATCTATGTAACATATTCCTATAAATAATTAGAAACATATGATTTTGCCAGATGAACTACTATTTTATTCCCAAAAGTCATGGAAATATCTGAAATGTTGGACATCTTTAGTCCCAAGTCAGTATCAGTGACGTTTTTAAGTAACATGTAGTAGTGTACATCTATTTGTATACCTATCTTTTCTTATCTATTTATCTACCTACATATGTATATATTTTTTACATGTGTCTAGATCTATCAAATACTCTGGGTGGACCGCATGCAGGTGTGTAAAAGCTCTTCTCACACATTGCCATCTTCCCTAACAGGTGTGTTAGACCTTGCTAGGAGGCTGGAAGAGAGAGCGGTGCATTGCTTCTGTATTCATTCAGTTGTGTATACCATATAAACTAATGTAAAACGAAACATAACTTAGTAGATCATTGGAGAGCCAAGAGATAGAACGGTCTTGGAGGACAACATTAACTGGGAGAAAAAGATTGAAAAAGAGACAAGAGGATAATTGACAGCTGTAATAGGTTTTCTTCCCATGGAGAGGGCTCTACTAGATATGCATGAAAAGTCAGATAAATGCAAAGCTCAGGATCCCTCTCTTTCTTTGTCTTCAAACTATTTACTATGGTATTTTTCTACATTATATTTTTGATACACAAAGGGATATGTAATATGAGTTGTCAATTTTCAGAAAGTACATAATATAAATAATTTAAAATGTACTGAATAAATACACTCTAGCTTGAATGATTCAGAAGAGTCTTCACGATGATGGTTACTATGGAAGATAGATTGCTGTCAGAGGAATTAAAGCTAGTCTATCTTAATTTATGCTAATCAACCTATATTGTGTGTTTCAATTTGGCGCTTAACACCATGCACTTATAAGAAAAAAAAATAAAAGAGACACAATTGTTAGCTGTGTTGGACAAGGAAAGAAGTAGCATTAACTACCCATCCTCTATTTCAGCGGTTCAGAATACTCTTATACTTCCCCACACTGGACGAGGTACCAAAGATGTGATGGTAATTGTTCCTACTAGACCACAACTAGGGTGAATTGCCTACCCCACCTCCCAAATGAAACTCTTGTTTTAAGGAAAGGTAACAGTAAGGTTTCATTTTTAGGAGTCAACTTGGTTAGAGGAGAATAAATTGAAGTGAGGACAAGATCCAAATGTATATGAGAAATGTCTTTCCCTTTCATCAAATAGTTCAGAGTAGCAGTCCAGAGCTGGCAGGTGGTTCAGCCATTCTCAACACATGGCTTCTGAGATTCCCCCAGTCATCGCCAAGTCCAAGCCAGAAGACTAAGCAGAGGAGAGAGCCCAGGGCAAACATCTTTAAAAAGACAAAGAAATGACTTGGGGGTAGTAAATATCATGTTCATTAATATCTCAGTATCTTGAAATAAGAGCCTGGCCACAATTAGCTGCAAGGAAGCCTGTGAAATAACAGCCTTTAATAGGATATCTGTTGACAAAATGACGACAGAGAGAATGACTATGGGGACAGCTGCCTTTTCTACTATTCGTCCCAATCAGACAGAGATATGTGCCAATTTCAACAGCTCCACTTTATATCTACCTTGGATATTGTCCAGTTTTTGTTTTGTTTTGTTTTTTACAGAAGGGATAAATAAATTGCTATTGGCTTATCTGCTTAAACCCATACTTAGGAAAAAATAAATAAAAGGAAAAAGAAAGAATCCTTGTGTCTAAGACATTCTGATTTGTAAAAGTTGTCTGTATGTCATTTATACAAATTGGTGCATTTCAAGACAGAAAGTAGCCAGAAACGTAAACCTGAACATATTTATGCACCTGCTGTTCGAAGGTTTTCCATGTAGTCACTGGTTTTCATTCTCATACAGTCACCATTATAAAAATATTTTGTTGAATCATATTGTGCATGTGTTAGCATACAGTCAGAGGCATTTAGATGAAGAAGTTCATTTCTAAAAAACACTTGTATTCATAGAGTAATATACTAGCACATATTTTCTCATTTTATTCCCATTAATCTGTGAGATAAGTAGGGGGCAGGAATTAAAACAAAATTTCCACTTTACAAAGGAAGAAAGTGAAGTTCTGAGCGGGTAAGTGACTTTCCCACCACCACGCAGCTGGTAAGTAAGTAGAACCAAGATTGAAACCCGGTTCTTCTAATACTTTCTATTTTCACCTCATACCAATCAGTGTTCTCAACTGGCTCTATTTTCTATCCTAGAAGGTGATAATCTTAATGATTCCTTGTTATAAACTTCAGTTTTTTTCATTGTTATGTGTAGAGGACATAATATATTAAAATGTAATTATTGAAATACTCAGTTTGTTCGGAATTGGAATTAAAAAGATTTTACTGTTTTAGGCACCATGATGCATAAGAGACAAACAGATATACTAATAATATAAAACAGATGACTTTTTATATTATATTATTTACAACCAATCAACAAATCTGTGTAAATTTTACTAAAGTATGCCATAAATCAACAGTATTTAGCAGCTGAGTGTGTACAGGTGGGTGTCAAAATAAGTAAGATAGTTTCTAGATTCAGAATGTAGTCAGGGAAGCATTACTATAGAGAGACAGAATCATAGAGTCATATAATCTTTCTATACTGCTTACAATCACAGAGCTTTTCCTCACCTTTTTTTCAACTCAAGAATATCGTGTGAGCTAAGCAGGGAAGGTATTATTATTTCTATTTTACAGACCAGCCCTCAATGAGAAGGTTTTCATGGCGGACGTTTAATCCACCAGCAGGCATTGAGAGGCGGCTATGCGTCAGCTGTCATTCCAGGTGCACTTGGGATGGGAAGCGGAAACAAGTCATTTGCCTCCCAGGGACTTCCAGGCTAGCATAGAAAAAAACAAACATAATCCGTCACTGTAGTACTGTGGTAACTCTGATACCAGGAAACTCTACAGTGAGCATTGGGAGGTAGAAACGATTTCAACACTCAACAGTAAACAGGCACTCTGCTTATCTGAATTTAATTCCAGTGCCCCTTTCACGAGAAGCTGAGTAAAAACCATGAGATTCTCATAAATGTTACCGGAATTCAGAAAAGGAAAGAACATCAGAATTTGTTAGAACTGTTATAGGAAGTGGGGTTCAATTTTGGCTTTACAGAATGGATTATTGGTTGGATAGGTGTAGGAAAGGAGAGGGGTCATTCTGAAAAAGGTGACTACACTTGTAAAGCACGGACTTGGCAAGAAGAGTGTGCTGAGACGGTAGGCAGTTGACCAGTCTGATAGAGGCAGAGTACGTAGACTGGGAAAAAGCAGGAAATAAAGCTTCACTCTTAGAAGGTGCAAAATTAGGAGTGACCTTGAATGCCAGGTAGGAGAATTTGGTCTTCAAGCAGAAGACACTAGGATCTAGAAGTTTCCTGAGCAGAAGAGTGACCTAACAATAGTGGTATTTTAGAAATATTATTCCAGTGGAAGGATGGATTAGAGAGAAATGAATAGGGGCGGGCTAAACAGTTACCCAGCTGTTGTAGTATTCCAAGCACAAAGTGATGAAAGTCTGGGCTTCAGTCTTAGTAGCCAGAATTGAGAGAAAGGGTAAATCTGAGAGACATTTTAGAAGAAAAAAATGATTGAACACAGTGACAGACTGCCTCTAGAGAATTTCAAAATGGAAAGTGTCAAAAATTACTTTTCTCTTTGTACTCGTTATACTTTTCATCTCGTTATACTTTCCATTATTAATTCTTTATGACCTGCCATTTAAGCAACAAGTGAGAATAATTTATATACTTCAGAAGACATGTGACTATCTTTGTCTGAAAAGCACAATGAGCTGAAAGATGTTAAAAGTACACTGCATATAGTAAGTGCTCAATAAATGTTCATGAAGAAATTAAATTTTGAAATCACCAAATATATAAAGTAAATCCTTCTTTCAGAAAGTGGCTTTTGGATTGAGGGTTGTCACACTTGAGCTGTATGAAGCATGAAGTCAAGAACAAAGAAATGGAGATTTTGAGTGTTATAAGCAGTGAAATGTCACCAGAGACTGCTTCAGATATTTAAGAAAAGAAATTGACATTATCAACTTGACAGGTAATATACTGAAATATAAATGAGAAGTTCTCCCATCTATTTTTTATAAGAGAGGAAAAATACTGGATCAGCAAAATTATCTAATTATAGATTGGTAGTATCAGTGTTCATTTAGGAAAGTTCGAAAGTGAAACAATATCTGCTCAGTGACAAGAAAATAGAAGTGAAATCTTATCTTTGTAAATATTCTGTGTATAATACTAGCTGAATTATTATTATTATGAGGAAAAGGTGGGTGAGAATAAAGACACCCTTAGGTTAGTCCATGGGATTAAAATTTGGAATGACAAAGAAATTAATTACAAGTATACATCTCCAGTATCTTCAAATCCATATCATTCTCACAAAATATAGAGGCAAATTTGTTTTAAAATGGCTTCAATTAACATAATAAGGAATGAAATCATAAAATCATTGCTTGAAGATTAACTATACCATTTTGCATTTTCATGACAGCATATAGCTCAGTAAAATTTGATATTTATGTTTATAAAGGTATTTGTGGACAATTAAAAAAACAACAAGAAAAGCCAAAGCAGTCGATAATATAAAAATGTATTAATTTCATAAGTGAGATAATTGCCACCACCTCCACAAAATTTCCTGGCAAAGAATTTCATTTACATTACACCTTTAAACCAAAAAGTTGAAATAGTTTTGGAACTTACAAAATTGCTCTGAAATGAATCTCTAGTAAGCTAGTTGATTTGGAAAATTTCAACTGTATTTTTCACATAGATTCTGAAACTACCTACAAAGAAACATTTCCAAAGTATGTATATCCCTATGAACTTACTAATATTTCTTCATTACCTGCTCAGTTGAGGGTGGTTTTGTTGAGTTACCCAGGTATTTGTTCATGAGTGCATTCCTAAGCCATGCCCTTCCAAAACCTTTTTAGAGATTTATAGTTGGAATTAATCTGATTTCATTTTCTTACAGAAGTGTTTTGTTCATAGCTCTTTTTGAAGATGTATGTAGATATTCTGCAATGTGTTAGTCTTCCCCAGAATGCATGAGGAACTCATTCAGTATTTGCTGAGAAAGCACATCAACTTTTGAATTCCTCTTCTTCTTTCCTTGGCACCCTGAATATAGAAAGTGCTCAGAAAATTAATTTGGTCTCTTCATATTTTTGCAGCCCTGTCACCAATATTAATGAGATACATAATTTAGAATTTAAACTTCTTTTATATATATATATATATATATATAATATTTTAAAAGCCAAAATAGATTCAAACTACCATCAAATTTGTCTTTGTTTTACTAAATTTGAAATGTTGATATTAGCTCTAAAATAAAAATATTTTATGTGGAACAGTAGTAATTAACTAATATTTTAAATTTTTAATGTCACATTTTTTCCAATATTAAATTAGAAATTTCATCAAATCTATGTTTTCTGTCATTACTTTCTTCGATGAACATTTGACACAATGAACTCAAAATACAAATCCATGTTTATTTTTGTGTCTTTCTTTGGTTTTACTTTAGTATTCAAGTTGTTTGTATGTTTTTCTTTTAAAGATTGGCCCCTGAGCTAACAACTCTTGCCAATCTTCCCTTTTTTTTTCCTGCTTTTTCTCCCCCAACATCCCCAATACATAGT
Source organism: Equus asinus (assembly GCF_041296235.1). Classification (NCBI taxonomy): domain Eukaryota; kingdom Metazoa; phylum Chordata; class Mammalia; order Perissodactyla; family Equidae; genus Equus; species Equus asinus. Next base: position 21,262,247 of record NC_091816.1, on the reverse strand, counting down.
TGTATATTTTAGTTGTGGGTCGTTCTAGTTCTGACATGTGGGACACTACCTCATCGTGGCCTGAGGAGTGGTGCCATGTCCGCTCCCAGGATCCGTACCGGCGAATCCCTGGGTCACCAAAGCAGAGCGTGTGAACTTAACCACTCGGCCACGGGGCCAACCCTCAAGTTGTTTGTATTTTAAAATATCTTCTTTAAATAAAAATGCATATACAAATCATTTTAAGGTTGAAACTAGATGCAACATTCAGTGGTCATTGACACTATTCCCTCATTTTAAGATGAACTAAAGGATGTTTGAATGTTGTGTCTTTATCAAGAATAAACAGTTGGTTGATGTCAGAACCAGCACTTAATCTTTTTCCTAGGACCCATTTTTCTCCTCCCATTAAAAACTCAAACAGTGAAGTATGGTCCTGAATATATACATAGATGTTCTGTGTATAAAGAAGAAATTGAACACAATTTTCTCCTTAAAAAAAGGACTTTTTCGATACACTGCAAACTCACAAAAAGTACAATAAGATAATAAAACAGTTGCCCAGAATGCATTCCCTTTAGTAGGACCTATTTCAAAGGACATCAGGTGCTTCATCAATTCATTCATTTTCCTACAGTGTCTTTTAAATTCATGAAATATTAATTTTCTCTATAGTTCCATTGTCTTGCTTGGCCAGTAGAAAGGAGTGATACCTGACTTGGGTTTTAAGATGCAGTCTTTTCTCACTCTAGTTTTCTTATCTCTATTCTCTCACCTTAATAAATATAGGAAACCTAATAAGGACCAAAAGAGAATTTGCTGATGGTGAAATAACATGAATTCCAGAGACATGTAATTCCAGATACATGCATGCCAATTAACTGTTAAGCTTTTTTTTTTTCTTTTCAGTGAAATGTCAATAAAATTCTACCAGAGATACATTTCACTAGCCAATTTAGTGAATTTTTTTTAACGTTTCACGTATTTATAGAACTAAGTTTATGATCATCTTCACCTTTAATCCTTATTATAATCACATCAAAATTGCTTTATTATATATTACACATGAAAAACTAATTATCAGAGGGGTCAAATCATCTACCCAAGGTGGCAAAATTTACGTGTCTTAGTTGGAGTTTGAACCCAAGTTTTCTGATTAAAATCATGTGATACAAGCAATACTCTCTGCCAGGTCACTTGTTACAGGTAACAACAATTTGTGACTTTCCTAAATATTTTTCCCAAGGAGAAACATATAAGTTTCTACATGAATAAGAGGTTACATCTTAATAACCTTCAAAACATATCACTGTTCCCTTAAAATAAGCCCGAAATTGTCAGACTCCTGTTGGTTAATTTCCTTTGCTGGGAAGACTTGATCCCATTTTCATTGCTTTCCTGCTGGCAAAAACCTGCTCATGTCGGATCATATATATTAGAGCACTTTTGATTTTCTCTATAATTCATCTATTTTTTTTACGATAGCAGTATGTGCCCATGATAAAACTGTAACATGCAGAAGAGAAAATAGATTTAAGAACAATATAGGAAGGCATTTTTTCTATAATTAGAGAAGTTGAACAGTGAAATAGACTTTCTCTTAAAGAAATATTTGTCACTGTACTGAGGTCGGTGTTGTATGACCACAGGTCAGAATAGCAAAGAGAAGAAATATGCATTGGCTGAGAGGTGGCTCTAGGTCTAGATTAGTGTTTCTCAAAATTTTCTTTTTTTTTTTTGAGGAAGATTAGCCCCGAGATAACATCTCCTGCCAATCCTCCTTCTTTTTGCTGAGGAAGACTGGCCCTGAGCTAACATCTGTGACCATCTTCTTCTACTTTATATGTGGGACACCTACCACAGCATGGCTTGCCAAGCGGTGCCATGTCTGCACCCGGGATCCGAACTGGTGAACCCCTGGCTGGGCAAAGCGGAAAATACGTACTTAACCGCTGCACCACCAGGCCAGCCCCTCAAAGGTTTCTTATCAAAAGAATCATCTAGGGAGTTCATTTAAAGTGCCCCCTCTTTCATGCTATCTGTACATTAAGTAACTCCTCAGGTCAATTTTTTAAAATCTGATGTTTTTGGAAACACTGACTAGATGGTCACTAACAAAACTTTCAACTCAGAGAAAGTGGTTGCTTTAGGACTAGAAATGTGCCAAGTCAGGGCTTTAAGTTGTGTTCCAACTGTGGATCCTAGCAAGAGAGTTGAAAATGATGAATGAAGTGTATAGAATATGCACTGTGAAAATGAGAAAGGAAAGAAGAAAAAAAGGAGAGACAGGGAGAGAGAGAAGGAGAGAGGAAGGGACAAAGAGGAGAAGCGAAGGATTGGAGGAAGGGCCAGCTGGACTCACGTGCAAGAGGGGTATTTAATACTTGTGGGATTTATCTACTAAATTTCAGAGATACTGAGGGCAGAGTAGGAAAGAAATTAAATGACTCACATTCATAGTAAAATATAGATTGGATCCCTGAACATTTTTGTTGTTGTTCTTGGCTGTCAAAAATTGTTCGTGTAATGGGAAAAGAAGATGGAACATTTGATTTCTACAAATCTCCTAGAGAATTCAAGAAATACTTGCGTAGGAGTTGAAAAGGAAACCAAATACTAAATATCCAAATCTCTACAATGTCTTGGCTGGATCTAAGCCTGCTGTCTCTCTTCTTTTTAATTAAAAGTATGCTGAGATGCATATGTACTTCTATTTGGTCAAGGGGCATTTTTGTTTTGATAAAATTATAATTCAAATAATTTAAATTATCAAGCAATTTATATTTAGAGATGCTAAACAGACTTTACAGATGATCATATATTCTGACTGCCGTGATTCCCAAAACAAAAGTACAAATAACTTCTCTGAGTAGCTCTTAGAATGACAGCCATATGAAATAATCAACAATACATTGTCTCTCTATATACAGTGAAATATACTTAGATAACATTTCTATGAGACAAAAAGTTAAAATTGCTTTATTCAACTTTATTATTTATGAATAATTCATCACAATACAATTTGTGTAGCGTCACTGATAGCAACTTTATAGTGAATTTCCCTCCTGAGATGACTCAATTTCAATGAGAGATCAGTTATCCATATGCATATATTCTCTACATAATGCAATTTGCTGTACATAAATATGAAAGTATTATAATGATTCATTTTGTTTAGTGAACTCAAAATACAGCTAAATATATTATTGTGCATAATTACAAGGGTTAGTTTTCAGTCCTTGCATGAGAAGATTTTAGATTAATATAATTTTGTTACATATATTTTACTATACAGTGTGACAGTATATTTGCTTAGGATATTTAATGTATAGCACTCACAGGCAAATAACAAAAGAAATTCCCTACAACATAGCATCTTATTAAATATTTGATCATTTATAAAAATATTTGAATGGTTCTTCACAGGAAAATTAGCTCCTACTCTGGGATTATATTTCTGAAGTGCAAAAATCTTCTGATTCTCCTGGAAAGGAAGATAATATTGTTGACTTAAGATATTTTCTGGAATATTCTTAGATTTAGGTAGAAACGCTAGAGGATTCACAATGAACATCATGTTTTGTAAGTCCCCAGCTTCAATCTTAATAAGGTAGAGCAGACAATTGCTGGGGATTCCCCTTGATGGAATCTGAGCTGTAACCTCATTTCTAAGTCACTCTGATGTATCTGAATCCATATATATCTTTGGAAGAAATGTAGAAGACAATCTTTTGCATGATTTTTTTCATTCATTTACATACTAAAAAGAATCATTGAGCAGCTATTATGTGCTTTTTATTTCTTTATTGTATGCAAAGTACTGGGAATAAAAAAAATGATTATGACATAATTACTGTCCTTCAGGAGCTCACAGTATTCTGCAGAAAGACACATTTGGGGGGTAAAAAACAAACTAAACAAAAGTAACTGCTTTTTTCACACTAGAGATCCAAATGAGTTAATATTTACATTGACTTAAAATTACAATAGATCCAAGCCTTCAACTCTTCTTTTACCCCAGGTTTTGCCCTCTGGAAATAACTCTAAAGCTTCCTAGAGATATTTACAGTGGAGCTGGGCACCTACAAATGTTATTGTCAATACCAGGCCTGGCCTCCATTATGTAGGGTTGGGGGATGGGTGGCATGTCAAAGGGTGGTGAATGGAGCCAAGTTCACTTTTATTCTGTTCATAGCAATAAATCTGCTCCCAGAATGTTAAAACTGCCTATGTTTCTGCTCCCTTGGTTCACAGTCATGCATATTCCTCTGGGTGCATTTCACTGCCTGGTCAGGATGTGTGCATACTTGTTGCAGGCTGTACCCAGGCCAGCAATTCCCTCTACCTCAGATGCAAGCCTGGCTTGCTGGCTTGGATTTGTTCATTTTAACCTCTGTGGTGAGTAATCTCTCATGGACTTTCTTTCATTTCTTTCATTGAATAACCACATAGAGATGAATTTGGAGTATATTCACTAATGATAAAGGAAGGCACTGGAAAAAGTATGAAATAGCTAAATTTCCCTTCAGTATTCTTTTGCCATCTTCTTTGTACCAAAACCAATTTGTTTTCTCACATTGCCCTTTAAAATGCTACTGCACCATTTCTTTGTTTTTATAGAGCACTTTGCAGTTTATGAAGCAAATCCATATTTCATTGAGTAAGAAACTAACACTTTGGTATGAATTAGTTTAAGGCTTCATACTCACTAAATACAGGGCACAGATATAGTAAGTCAAAATGATGAATATTTTATGATAGTAACAATAGCTAAATTTTTAAGCATTTACTATTGACCAGGTATAGTCATAAGTAGGTTACATGTAATCTTTAATTTTGATCTTTAATCTAACCCTAAGCAGTAAGTATCATCATTCTCTTTTACAGATGGGAAAAGGGAGGCAAAAAGACGGTAAACTCTGAGAGTAGATGTGTAAGCCAAACAGTAATGTTAGAGCCAGTGTGCTGATCTATGGGCCACACCATGTGGATGATTCCTTAATTCTAAAACTAATCCTATGAGTGACATTCAAATCTATATGAGATTAAGTGGTGAAGGATGATTTATTGAGATGGTATCATTGTAATCTATCTAAAACCACAAGAGACAGAGAACATGATGTCTTCAAGTCACTTCAAGGTAAATTAACCAACTAAGAAAAACCTACAATCATTAAGATCAATTCTCTCTTCAAAGATTAGAAAATAGTAAAGGGGCATAAAATACAGATTTGATATCTGAGAAGATCTGATTGTGAGATTTTTCTCCTACCAAATGAAGCAGATATTAGTAATGTCCACTTGGTAGGAAAGAATTCTCTCACTGTTATCTTCACAACTTCTTTGAATACAATTAGACCCGTAATAATAGTTAAAAGAGGAACTTGCCTCTCAAACACAAGCCGTTGCAAACTAGCTAATTGGGTTCCAGGTCAGTGGGTCTTTCTCTACATGTTTATTGTACATAATAATGCTCCTCTTGGGGGAAATGTGTTGCAATACTCCACTGATTTATTTTCTTTCTACATATTGTTAGTGCAAGGACTCTGCTATTCTTGAGGAAATTATGGCACATCAGGGTACATACAGTATTCTGCTTTCCAAAGAAAAGTTCAGGAGAAAAGACGAGAGAATATAAATATAAAACTTCAAATCAAGACTAAGTCGTTCATTGGTTTGCATCACCATCAGTCAATACCAAGCAATTGCAATTAGTCAGAAGAGAGCTAAAACGTAGAGTTACTGAACAGATGTGAAAAATAGAAAAGGAATAGAGCTATCGTCCCTGATCAGACAGACAAAACCACATGACTATTTTCTTCTCATTGATTTTGCTCTGCCTTAAGATGTGGTCTTTTATTTTGACCACATCTTAATATTATATTGACCACATCTTAAAATTAATATATATGTTAATATGATAACAGCTTAATATTATATTATATATTGGGGAAATAATTGTTTATGCTTTAATTAACTATCTCCAAAGACAAATAACCCATAGACCTCTTTGGCTTATTGTGGTGTAGGCACTCCAGGTTCTTCAGCATCATTCTGATGACAGTATGGAGTATAAAATAAGTGTAATATGGAATTCTCACCTTCTCAGGTGTTAAAACTAGAAGTTGAAGTCAACACACAAGATGAACAGCAGATTATATTAATGGCCTCAAAGACACATTTATCAAATGAACGATAGAGACTAATGCTTTGAGTACAAGGATGGAAAGAGAGACTTCTTTGGAGTATGAGTAGTCAAGGGACTTCAGTCAAGAAGTGGAGCTTCAGCTGCTTTAATAAGATAGGTAAGTTTTAGGTAGAGGAAAAAATCCCCCAGTCTTCCAAGAAAGAGAATAGCAGATTACCAAAGCAGAGTTGTGGAGGCTGGAATGTGTGCAGTGTGTTTGTGGGAACAACAAGGACCTTACCAATCAATGAACTTATCAAAGTTATGATATAAAGACACTTCATTCCATTCCATCCATAAATGGAAAAATATATACACCCTATATATATATATATACATACAAAAAATATAGAAAATACAATTATATATATATATATATATATATATAGTGTGTATATATAGAGAGGGTGTATACACTTTATATATATATGTGTATATATATTAGTGTGTATGTATATAATCTTTTTATTAAGCTCTGAGCTCCTTAAGTATAAAGAATGTGTGCCTTGTGTATAGTAGATGTCCAGTAAAAAAAAGGTTGAATGGATGAATGATTACACACACACAAAATTTGAAGAGCCAAATAAGACTAACATGTTGAGGCCCATGGCAGGCAAAGAAACTGAAATTTTATCTTAAAACAATAGGAAACAATTGTAGGTTCACCTTAAACCCCAACGGAAATTTCCCTACTTTATTTTACAGCAATTTAGACATGATAATAATCATTCATCTGTTCAAGCAATATTTACTGGGCATCTATTTTTCACAAGGCACACATTCTTTCCACTTAATGAGTTCGGACAGGGCCTAATAAAAAGACATTCACATAGAAATATATTTATAACATAGTTAGTGAGAGCAATGCTGAAAATAACGCCTACGTAGAAAAAAGGAGCTGCGCTGACTTTAATCTGCTTTGGGGGTGGTAAGGGATGAAGTGTGATGGGTATTATTTAACAAGATGAAAGAGGATAGGAAGTCCATATGGAAGGCACAACATAGAGTTATAGAGGCAAAAATTGTGTCAACGAAGCTACAGAGTCCGGTACGTAAAGTAGATGGGAAGAAGAATGAGATACGCCTGTAGAAGTCAACACAAACCAGATCATGGAAACCTTTATACCCCAGTTAAGAGTTTAACTACTTCTTGTGGTGTATGGGTAGCCACTGAGAGGTCTAAAGAGGGGAGAATCATGGCAAGTTGAGTTGTAGAGAAATAACTCTCAAGGCTGGCAAAAGATTAAAGAGGGACACAAGTGGAAAGAGACTATTTAGAAGGAATAAGCATGATCTCGAAAAATGCCAGAATCTCCAGCCTCACTGCTCTCCTTCTACACTTCCAACTGCCACACATGCCCTGATTTGGCTGTCATCTCTCTCTGGCACATTCTTTTCCCATATTTTCTTAGCTAACTCTTATACGTTCTTTAAGTCTTTGCTCAAATATTACTTCATCAGTGGGGTCTGCCCTGACAAGTCCATTTTAGGTTTTAATCCTCTCACCTCTACGTTCCTGATCCTCATCATTCTGTTCTATTTATGTTAGTCTCTAGCATGCACCAGCTTCTGATAACTAATGTATTATATTTATTGTTTATTTTCTGACTCCTCCAACTAGAATTTAAGCTCCAGAATGGCAGGGATTTTTCTTTTTATGTTTTACTGTCCAAAGGAAACTCAACTTTAGAAGAGTGTTAGCATATGGTAGGCACTTATTAAACATTTTCTGAATAAATGAAAGAGGTGAAGATGAAAGGCCAGATTAAGAAGTATTGAGACCTGATGAATTATTGGATATAGAGGCTCAGAGGAAGAGCCAAGAATGACTCCATTTTTTAGCATAGGTGATCAGGTAGATTGTCATTTCACTAATGGAGAAAGAGAATGCTGGAGAAGGATCAGATTTAGGAAAAAGACAGTGAGTTCTGTTTTGAGTATGTTGAATTTGAGATGCCTGGGAGATGTTCTGGTGAGATGTCCTCTGAGCTGGTAGAAGCTAGAGGAGTGGCTGAGCTAGTAAAGAAAAGTTAGGAGTCATGTGCATGTCAGTGATTGCTAAGACAGTCAACGGACGAGATTGCCCTTAGAGAGAGGGAGCACAAGGGGAGCAATGGACCAATAGAACTCTAATAAATATCATATACAATAAAAGATTTACAGCATCATAAATAGTAAATGGTGAAATATCTTTCTACAAGAATGTTTGGGGAATAACTGGAGGTAGTGAGGTGATGTGGGGCAATCCCAAGAGGGGAGACAGTTGTTTAATTGTCACAGTCATCACAGAACTTCCCAAGGCTGAAATTAGTGCATCACCAATTATCCTGATGGATCTAAAGGATTCCCCCCCAACATCGACCTTAGGCTGTGCTTGGAGTCAGCTTTACAGTTTCCTCTATGTTCTTCCAGGGCCAGCTTGCAAATCCTAAGATTCTTTATATTTGTCAGAAAGTATGAGATCTAAATTCCTAGACTGCATTTCTCATTAAATTATTTTGATTCTCAGTTAATTGATATTCAATCAGCGGCTATCCCTGAACAACTGGCACTCTGGGGCCAGACAGCTGTGTTCTGGAACAATTATATTCAAAGTTTCATTGCCTTTAGAATTGGCTAGGTTAATTTTATGAGGCTGAAAAGGTTACCTAGAGTTTAAGATAAAAAGGAAAGTGTATTTTTTAATTTTACCAAAGATTTTAAAGATAATTTACACATTAGGCCTAATATTATTTTGTGATTGATATATGCCATACGTATTGTACATGGTATGAATATTTCCTGAAAATCAAGAAGCATTCTGAAATCATTTGATTCTTTTTTTTCTCCTGGATTCTTTTCCACTTTCGAAAGATTATTACGAGATGTGGTTTTGACATGGTGAGTTATTGGAATCCCAAAACCATAGATATGTGTGAAATATTAGATTTGTATTATTTCTAAAATAAGAACAGTGGCTATTCTTGCCTGGAAGAGTGCCATTTCAAATGATTAGATCCTAGCAGATGAGAGAACAGGTGTATTTTAATTAAATTATTTTTCAATTTAATCTGACCCAACATGTAGTCTCTGTGGCTCTTTCCTTGGTCTTTTCACAGAGGTGAGAACTTCTGAAAAAAGGTAGGTCCGATATTCAACATTTTCTCATTTAAAAAATGGAGACGTACAGAGAAGGCTTAAACCTAAATCTGTTTCTGTATTAAGGGACATACAGAGCAAGATCTGAATTACTCAGAGCTTCCTTTAGATCTAAAAACCTACTAACATCTTTGAGAGCCTGTTTTTAAGAGTAGATAGCACCATATGTTTAATGATAAAGGGATCACATGGTATGCCATCCTGAGATACATCCCAGGATCCTAAAACTGGGAGACTGAGTTTCAGATTCTGTGGATCCCAAGGAGCAGAAAAATTAAAGTGTTGGGGACACATGGATATGAACAGTCCATGCAGCTCTAAAAGGTTGAAAAGCCACTGGCTAAACATGAAAATTATGACCTATATAAATAAAATTCTCTATTAGTCCAGCAATGATCACACCTGGAAACAGAAGTAGGAAGGATAGAATAGAACAAAATGGAGCGGGAGGGGAGAGTGTTGGGCACCCAGACCGCTTCCTCACCATGATTCATTGTCCTATCTAGGACGTATGAGCTCAATTTTGCAGTTTTATGGGGCACTGATGGAACCACCTGTGGGACTATGGGGGTCGTGAAGACTATGTTGTCACTTTCTTTGGCAAGAAGCTCCTATCAAGGCAGCTAGGGGGCTGGAGAAACTTCTCACTACCCCATTTTTCAAGAGCCTTACATCATCCAAACTTCTGCAAATTCACTCTCAGCTGTCTGAAATAAAGGAGGGAAACCGTTCTGTCATACACAGGAAGTCTCACATTAGACTTTCTATCAGGCTCATTATTACCAGTAATAAATACCACTGATTACAAATGAAGTGATAACCTGCTGCAGGTTGTATATATAAAAATCACAGCCACATATTGCTTTAATTGCAGTTAAATAAGCAGTATGCTACACTGTTAGATGTAAGAAATGAATAGGTTAGAAGGGGACAAATAGCAAATTCCCATCCAGCGTCCCTCTGATATGTATTTTCTGAGACCATGCCACTGGAAAATGGATGGTCTCTAAAAGTAGAAATTAAAAGTCCAAAAAGGCAGTGATGAGAAGGTGATTTCATGGACGTCTGAGGTCCACTTGGATGAAGAAGGAAGAGCAAAAGCAGAGCAGTTACTATTTTTTTGCAGAGTCAGTGAAAGGAAAAAAGGAAATCCATGTTACAGAAAAGACTGAAAAAGAATCCCATAAAAATGTTTCTCAAAATCCCAATCAGATTGTTGTGTTTCTTAAACTGAGGAGAAGTTGAAAAACCAGAGAGAAGGCAGAATTCTGCCGAGACATGTTAGAGTGGTTGAGGTCTGGCTTTCTGGGGTTTCACAAATTCTTTTGCTTAAGAACTTTTAATTTAGGAATGTTTATAGTCACTCACCAGAGCATAAGCTTGTCAACTCTGCCTACCATCAACAGATGCTTTCAGGATCACACTGGTATTTCAGTCTTCGCCATTTTGCTGTCTCAAGCAGTGACTTTCAAATCTTTTGACCACAACCTACAATAAGAGATACATTTTACATCCTGACACATGTATAATTTAAATGAAAGAGTCACAAGATAGTACCCCATGGGAGGTATTTTGACATTTCCTTTTCTTCGCTATTCTATTCTACTTAATTTTATTACTGGTCATAATTCACTAACGTTTACTCATGGCCAAGTTACAGGTTGTGTGTGATCTGCAGTGTAAAATACACTGGTCTAAAGTGTTCCTCCTTTTTAATTGGAGCAGGTCTGTTTATAAACTTATTTCTTACAAACAAAATGCAAATATTTTAGAGATGTTAAATAAAATGAGAATATAAAACAGTGATAGTTTTGTGTTGAATCTTAATTAAAGATTAAGATATATCTTTTATCATTTGTACCATGGGTCACTTATGTGAATCCCATCGGACTGATAAGGAACTGGACCTTCTACCACCTGATGATGCTATACGTCTAGATTATTAATAGAAAGTGTCAGTCCAGATGGGGAACTTCTATTATACTGTATTATTTTGGTCTGTGTTTACCCCTTGTTGGTCTATTAACATATAAAATTCAAATTTTAAATACAATTTTCGTTATCCATCCTAATTTTACTTTAGGAGGCAAGTTATATTCGCAAATAAACAAATTCACTTCTGAGTACGAAGATATAACCAAAGGTTTATGAGTTAATTTTGGAAGTCACTACAGCTTTTACCTTTCATCTCTGAAGTTATGTTTTGTGAATGCCTGTATCTGAGACATTTCCAGAGAATTTTTATCTGTTTCAACTTTTCTTATATCAGGTATATTTTTCTATGTGCAAAACATCTGAGGAAGAAATCAAAGTAGTTATTTGCACAATCCAGAAAATACATTCAGTCAATAGTGTCAACTGAAGAAAACACTGTGATTTGGGTTAAGTTTTTCATAAATTTGTTGTACCTTTCCACTGAGGACAAACAGTTTTAATGATTTGGTCAAGTTGCTTGGATTTCATTTATGCTGATAACAGTTGGGGTCAAAACAAAGCTTAGTCCAAATTCCGTAGAGTGGCACAATGCCCCAAGTGTAACCAGGGAATTTACAATTCACTCTCAGACACAAAATAACCATGTGTATTAGTAGAAATAGAAATTCTAGGCTATTGAAGACAGAGACATATGGCAATTTACCAAAGAATCTAAGGATATTTATAATTTCTTTTTAAAACTGATTAAGAATGAAATAAGACATAATATCTAAATGAAAGTTTTGGTTAAATTATTTCATTTACAAATAGTTAAATATGAATAAAGTGAGCTAGAGCTCAGAGAATAGAAGAAATAAATTATTAAAAGAAAATAACCAGGGGCCAGCCTGGTGCCACAGCGGTTAAGTTTACACATTTCACTTTGGCAGCCTGGGATTCACTGGTTCGGCGGATCCCGGGTGCCGACCTACACACCACTTGTCAAGACATGCTGTGGCAGGCATCCTACATATAAAATAGAGGAAGATGGGCATAGATGTTAGCTCTTCCTCTGTAAAAAAGAGGAGGATTGGCAGCAGATGTTAGCTCAGAGCTAATCTTCCTCAGAAAGAAAAATTAGCCAATTTTGGATAAATTAAGTCAGAGAATTACAAGGGAAAACAAGGACAGGTGATAATAAGATTAGGATGATATGGAAGAAAGTAAAACAGAACATGCCTCACCTCAGGATATGGGTAGAAAGTAGGTCATCAGATGAAATAATTCCATTGATCTGTTATAGTTCAATTTTACAATTTAAGGAAGATAATTCTAGGGAATTTTTATGTTATTATTCAGAGCATTTCAAGATTTGTCTCTGAATGTGCTATATATTAACTGATGAAAAATTTTGTTTTTGAGATAGCTATGATTTGAGTAGATTTCCAAAGTCACTGTTTATTTCTGATTTCTCTGCACTTAAAATGAAATCCAAATTTAAAAAGAGAAGACTGGGTGAAAATTAGCATCTCTATAAATGACTACTTTTGCTTGCATCATGCTTCTCAAGCTTCTGACCTACGACTAAAGTGAAATGCTTGACCTCCATTGAGTCAAATTAAATATCTAATTTTAGGCTTATATCTTATATTTTCAATGGCAAATCAAAGTTTAGAAAATAGAAAATAGATAAAGGTAAATACAGTACCAAGGAGAAATTGGTCACGTGACATTTTCAGTGCACTTTACCAAAGTAATTTTTAAAAGAATATGTAAAGTTTTCTCTTAAAAAGAAAGAGAAAAAAATTATCTTAAGTGAATTAAAAAGAAGTGCATTGACTGGCTGAACTTGAACAGAGTACAACATAAATATGTGACTACAGACTTCTAAGGCTGCACATAACAATGGAATTCAAGGTTAAAAAATAGAGCTTCATGGCCCTTAGAATTTTTTTAAAGACTTTTTTTTTTAGTGCAGTTTTAGGTTCACAAGAAAACTGAGAGTATGGTATAAAGATGTCTGATATATGGCTGCCCCTAATCATGCATAGCCTCCTCCATTATCAGCATCCTCCACAAGAGGGTACATTTTTTGTAATTGATGAACCTCCATTGACACATCATTATCATGGAAAGTCCATAGTTTACTTTAGGTTTCACTCTTGGTATTGTACGTTCTATAGGTTTGGAGAAATGTATAATGGCATGTATTCATCATAATAGTATCATACAGAGTGTTTTCACTTCCTTAAAAATCCTCTGTGCTCCATCTATTCACCCCTCCTACCCCCAGCCCTTAGCAATCACTGAACTTTTTACTGTCTCCAGAGTTTTACCTTTTCCAGAATGTCATAATCTTACAGTATGTAGCCTTTTCAGACTGGCTTCTTTCACTTAGTAATATGCATTTAAGATTCTTCCACGTCTTTTCATGACTTGACAGCTCATTACTTGTCAGCACTGAATAATATTCCTTTGTCTGGATACAGCCCAGTTTATTTATTCACCTCTGGAAGGACATCTTGGTTGCTTTCAAGTTTTGACAATTACGAATAAAGTTGTTATAAATATCTATGTGCAGGTTTTTAGTGGAAATAAATTTTCAACTTTTCTGACTAAATACCAAGAAGGATGATTGCTGGATCATGAGTTTTGTAAGTAACTGCGAAACCGTCTTTCATAGTGGCTGTACCATTTTACATTCCCACCAGCAATGAATGAGAGTCTCTGTTGCTCCAACCCTCGCCACAATTTGTTGTTGTCAGTTTTCTGGATTTGGGATATTCTAATGGGTGTGTAGTGGTATCTCGTTGTTTTCATTTGCATTTCCCTGATGACATGTGATGTAGGGCATTTTTCCTATGCTTGTTGCCACTTGTATATCTTCTTTGGTGAGATGACTTAGAGTCTTTGGCCCATTTTTTAAATCAATTTGTTTGTTTTTGTATTGTTGATTTATAAGAATTTTTTTGGCATATTTTGGATAGCAGTCTTTTATCAAGTGTCTTGCAAATATTTTCTTCCAGTCTGTGGCTGGTCATCTAGTTCTCTTGACATTGTCTTTCATAGAGCAGAAGTTTTAAATTTTAATGAAGTCCAGCTTATCAATTATTTCTTTCATAGATTATGCCTTTTGTGAACTATGTAAAAAGTTATTGCCATACCTGAGGTCATGCAGGTTTTTGCCTATTTTATCTTGCAAGAGTTTTATAGTTTTGCATATTACACTTAGGTCTATGATTCACGTTGAGTTAATTTTTGTAAAGGTGTAAGGTCTGTGTCTCGATTCATTTTTTTGCATGTGGATATTCAGTTGTTCCCATGTTAAAATTTTTAAGCTTTTGAATGTAGAATGTTTAGCAATAACTTTAATATATTTGAATGCTTTTATCACTGTTTTGTGCTGGATTTCCTTTCATAGTTATCAAATTTGTCAGAAGGTCACAGACTGTCTCATAAATGAAGAGCAGAGCTTCCAAAAGTTCATTGACGAGCTTGACACATATACTGTCTCTTTTCCACACAAGTGAATGAAGGCTACAAGAAACATCTTGCTTTTTTCTATAAGAGGCAGAAATAAACTGTCATCTTTTCTCTTGTCACTTCGTATATTAAATATTTTTCTAATGACTATGTAAAAGATATAACTGAGTCACCGAGTTTAAAGTTTTGATGTTATATCCAGTTAAAATCATTTAAGTACAAATTCTGTAAGTATTTTCTGTCTATCAAAATGCATTACATTTTACAAAAAAATAAAACCTAAGTATTTTCATTAAGATTTTCAAAATGATCAGGAAAGTCAGACTGTGTAATTCACTCCAGATTCTAATTTTACACCCAAGAACACATTATAATTTCTTAATCATCTTTACTATTTACAGTAGTGTTAAACCATTTCAAAGTATTTTATTTATTTTTAAAATTAGAGAAAGCAGCACATTATACATGAAAACATCTTTCACATAAAATTAAAGATAGAGAGTATAAAAACTGATGTGTCATTGTTCATCCTAAGTTTACTCGTGCTCCCTCAAATCCTATCAACTTTCCAATTGGAATTCCATCAAATAGCTTATTAGAATTTTAATTATTGTGAAGTTAATTAAAAGGTTAATTTGGGCACAAGTGACATCTTTACAATGTTGTATCTTCCTCTCTATGGACATAGTATAGCTTTCCATTTATAGTCATGTGTCGCTAAACAACAGGGAGATGTTCTGAGAAATGTCGTTAGGCAATTTCATCATTGTAAGAACATCATAGGGTGTATTTACGTAAACCTACATGGTGTAGCCTATTCCACACCCAGGCTATATGGTACTAATCTTATGGGACCACTGGCGTATATGCGGTCCATCGTCGACCAAAGTGTTATTCAGTACATGGCTGTATTTGGTCTTATTTTGTGTCTGTCAGGATAGTTTTACAATTTCTTCACGTAAATTCCAAGAACTTAAAATCACTGCATTACCACCTCCAGGTACTTTCAGACTTGTGACCTAGAAGAAAAATCATCATCAATTCTAGGAAAAGAGATACATATTATCAAGAACAGTGATGGGTAGGAGAGTTCACCTCACTTGCAAGCTAACAATTTAGCCTGCTCCAGTTTCATGAACACTTCTAGGCAACATGAGGCTGCTAGATCCAAGAAAAAGTGTGGTTTATCACTCACAGTAATAGCCATGGTCTCAACACTTAACCCTAGTTCCTTGAAATCCAATTTCCACAAAGAGTTGTGAAGATGTCCAGGTAACACCTGCATATGCAGGAGATGGCATTACAGTAAAAAACTGAGCTTTGAGAACTCCTATGTCTTATCATCTTGTTAAGCATTCCTGCTCTCTGTTTTGAAGGAGGCAGTCTCTCTCCTTTCAAGATTGTAAACAAACCTGTCCTTTGCTCTGGAGAGAATTGTTAACCTCTGTCTTCCAAGGCTTTCCGTTATATAAACATCCTTGAAGAGATTTTCCAGAACAAAGTGCAGTTAGCATCTCTCAGGATGTTCAGAAATGTGAGTTTAAGCAAACTTTCCTAATCAATACCACAGAGTCATGGTGTATTAAAACTTTTAGTTTGTATTTTCTATGTGTAAAAAGTATACTGATTTTTTTTCTGGGTATAAATGGATCGTGCAGACAAGTGCATATTAGCCAGATGACATGAGGATCTGGGGTACTTTGGTGAAAGCAGGAATATTTTTCTTTTGGTTACCGCTAAATCCTTAGTATCTATTATCATGCCTGACACAGAGTAAGCACTCAAATAGTATCTGTTGCATAATACATGGATTAAACAAGTTATTTATTGTTTTTCTTTTCCAGAGTCCTCCTTTTTTGCCTTTAAAATATAGTTTTGTTTTCAGAAAAAAGGATTTCCTTTGAATTATCTGTAAGTTTGGGGGAAAAGCTTTCCAGGTGGCCCAAGAGGCAGGATATCTTTCATCACTTCATTATAAACACATACACAAAAAAACATAATAAGTGGTGTTAAACTAGGACGATCAAAGCTGGTATGGGCTATCATAACATATCGTTGCAACACTGTAATCTCATAGCCTGTAATTACTAAGCAAAGTGGTCTTTCTCAAAGAAAAATTGTATCATCTCATTCCTTTATTTCAACTTCTAGAAGGATTTTTATTTTTCAGATAATTTTAAAAGTCCAGATCATGTGATTCATGATCCAGTCTCTGATGCCATTTTGCTACATAGTCTGTGATATAATTTTACTACTTTTCCTTCCTTGAATATGACATGTATTCATTCTTTGTCTAGCTTTCTTTCTTCCATGTCTTGTTTCTCTCTTGTTTCTCTACCTGTATACCTCATATTCCATGTCTTTAAATCCCAAAATAATACTATATGTTGTTTCCACTAGGACATCTTCCTTGAATCTGCCTATGACTTGCCCATGATCTTGCGTATCAACCTATATCTTTTTCAATCACCGTGTTTATACTATATAATTATTGATCTATTAACCCACATCTTTTCTGGAGTGTGAATCACTTGTGTCTTTTAGCATTTTTTTCACTGCTTAGAAGGTCATTTGAGAGCCCTTGAGTGTTCATTGATTGTGACATCTCTTATTCCAAGAACCTTTACTTGGACAATGGGTGTTTACAATTAATTTTTTCTTAACTCAAGAGACTGACATCTTAAAAGCAGTTATCACTTAATTGTCATTAATTGGACATCTTCTAAATGCAAAATTCTGGGAAAGCTGTAATTTGAATAAGAGTTGCTCCCCTCAGAGGAGATTGAAGGTTGGGGAGGTAGACCATTTCCTTGCCTTACAAGTATAAGACAAGGAAAAGGCTAAGAAGTGAAGGAGAGGCAGGGAAATATGTTGAGTGTTTTATTAGCATTATAGTATAAAACATCTATCTGATGCAGTGAGAATGAGCAGTCGATTGCTTTAAAAAAAACTCAAAGTGAAAATTAAAAAAATATTTAGAACTTAGATATTTGACTTGAATTTTAAAACATATGATTGGAAATTTATTCTTTACTTTTTACTTCAGGGCCAAGAATTTTCTTCTGAGTATGGATTTGCTGAAAAGGTGCTGTGTGATTTTATTGCTTAAATCATAGCCACAGTGTATCATCCAAAATAATTCAGATTTCTTTTTTGCTAAGGAAGATTAGCCCTGAGCTAACATCTGTGCCAATCTGCCTCCACTTAATATGTGAGTTGCCACCTCCTCATGGCTGATGAGTAATATAGGTCTGCACCTGGGATCCGAACTCTTGAACATGGGCCACCAAAGCTGAGTGGGCCAAACTTAATCACTATGCCACTGGGCTGGCCCCCAAAATAATTCAGATTTTTTTAAAGAGGAATGAGAACTTAAAAGCACAATTTGGATGAAGAAAAAATTCCTTTACTTTTTGTGCGTGTGTGTGTCAGGTAGATTGGCCCTGAGCTAACAGCCACTGCCAGTCTTCCTCTTTTTCTTGAGAAATATTCACCCTGAGCTAATTTCTGTGCCAATCATCTTCTATTTTGTATGTGGGATGCTGCCACAGCATGGCTTGATGAGTGGTGTGTAGGTCGGTGACCAGGATCCAGACCTGTGAACCCTGGGCCACCGAAGCAGAGCACGTGAATTTAACCACTACGCCACCAGGCCAGTCCCTCCTTTACTTTTTTACAATTTCCCTCCTCACGTTTTTCTCCAACTGGCCTACAGGAGTTCAATAAAAAATACATTTGTTTCACCTTTAAAGAATTTTGCAAATGCTTAATGTAGTCTTAAATACAAATATCCCTGTTCACACTCATATCTCAATTTATATAATAATTATACAACTATAATAATAAATACAATGCATAAACAGATTTTGGGACATGCCCAATTTATACTAACAATGTACTGAGACGTTATACTGTTCAATAACTTTGTTGTCTCAACCTCAACAAGTGAAGGAGAGAGAGAAAATACTAAATATTTTCTTATAAGCAAAATTGACTGTCTCATCATGATGATTGTTAAAACAGCTTTCTTCATTGATAAAACTACAAGAAGATCATAATGCCCAGTCAGTCACATTGTTTTATTCTAGAGCATAAGTATTCTGCCCCTTAGAATTTACATTTGTATATAAATTAGTTGTTTTGATTATTATCATGTTGAAAATAATTAGTGGCTTACCATGTTTCCTCTAAGAATCTTGTGATAACCAACACTCTTTTTCTATATTAAGCTAATTAAATTTGCTCCCATTGAAATTACATACATATATATATATATGCAGAAGCTACATTATTTTATTGTTACAATGTTCAAAATTGACTGCAAAAACAAATTGCTAGTTAAAATTTCTAAATAATAATAACTATCATCTATTATTGAGCCTGAAATATTTAAAATATTATTTCAAATCCATACAGCAAATCTACAAGAGGGATATAAGTACCCTTATTCCGTGGCTAAGAAAAGTGAAAAACAATTTAGTTAAATAATTTAAGTGAACCACATAGGTAGCTGTGTGCAAATGCTGTTTTGAATCTAAATTCTGTGTTCTGTATTTTCTGCTAACCACTAACACCTTTTGAAACGACTGTTAAGCAGAAATGTAAAGGAAAACAAAGCAAACACATTGGAAGATATCAAGGCAAACAAATTAAATAAGATTATCTTGGAATGAACTAAATCCATCGTGAAGACTTCCACTTCTGCCCGTGAAGGATTAACCATGACAGGAATTGCTCTCTGAGAGGAAAGCAATTCCTGAAACCTGGAAAAAGGATATGAGATTGCTTTCAGGGTATTCCACAAGCTTTGACAAGTTGTGTTTTCTTTTTCATTTAGTTCAAATTTTTTAAAATTTCATTGAGACTTCCAAGACCTATGTGTTACTTAGAAATATGTGTTTAATCTCCAAGTATTTGGGCCTTTTCTAGAAATCTTTCTGTTATTGATTTCTAGTTTAATCCCATTGTCGTCTGAGAGCAGACATTGTATGATTTCTATTCTTGTAAAGTTCTTAAATTGTATTTTGGGCATAAGTTGTGGTCTGTTTTGGTGAATGTTCCATGTGAGCTTAAGAAGAATGTCCTGATTTTCTGCCTATTGGGTCTGTCCATTTCTCATAGAGGGGTGTTGAAATCTCCAACTATAATAGTGAATTCACTTCTTTCCCCTTAAGTTCCATCAGTTTTTACCTCACGTATTTTGACACTTTTGTTAGGTGCATGCACATTAAAGATTGCTAGACTTCTTGGAGAACTGACCCCTTTATCACTATGTAATGCTTCTCTTTATCCCTGATAACTGTTTTTGCTTCGAAGTCAGCTCTGTCAGAAATTAATATAGCTATTTCTACTTTCTTTTCATTAGTGTTAACACGGTGTCTCTCTCTCCATCACTTTACTTTTAATCTATATATGTCTTTATATTAAAAGTGGGTTTCTTCTAGACAACATATAGTTGGTCCTTGTTTTTTTGATCCACGCAGACAATCTCTGTCTTTTAATTGGTGTATTTAGACTATTGATATTTAAAGTGATTCTTGACATAGTTGTATTAATCTCTACCACATTCGTTGCTGTTTTCTATGTGTTGCTCTTATTCTTTGTTCCTATTTTTGCCTTCCACTTTTCTTCTGCCTTTTATGGTTTTAATCAAGCATTTTATATGATTTCACTTTTTTTCCTTTCTTAATTCCATCTATGTTATACTTCTTATTTTGAATTTTTTCACTAGTTCTCCTAGAGTTTGCAATATGTGTTACAACTAAGCCACGTTTGCTTTCAAATTAGATTATACCACTTTAAGAGTAGTACAAGCACCTTATAATAGCAAAACGTTCCTAATTCCTCTCTCCTGTTCCCTGTATCATTGCTATCATTCATTTCACTTATACATGTCTATACATGTGTATAAATATTTTATAATTCAGTAGATTATTGCTATTATTCTTTTGAACAAACTATTATCTGCTATATCAACTAAGAATGAGAAAAGGAAAGTTTTTATTTTACCGTCACTTATTCTTTCTCCAATGCTCTTCCTTTCTTAAATAGATCTGAGTTTCTGACCTATATTGTTTACCTTGTCTCTGAAGAACTTCTTTCCACGTTTCTTCAAGGCAGATTTACTGGCAACAAATTTCCTCCGTTTTTGTTTGTCTAAGTCTTCATCTCTCCTTCACTTTTGAGGGATAACTTTGCAGGGTATGGAATTATTTCTTGATGATTTTTCTCTCAACACTTTACATATTACACTCTACTCTCTTCTCACTTGCCTGGCTTCTGAGCAGTCAGATGTAATTGTCATATTTTCTCTTCTACAGGTGAGGTGTTTTTTTCCTGTGGCTCCTTTCAGGACTTTATCTTTGATTTTCCGTAGTTTGAAGTTTACATGACAGTGTAGTTTTTTGTGTGTTTTGGGGGGGATTTTTTTCTTGGCATTTATTTTGCTTGGTGTTTTCTGAGCTGTCTGGATCTGTGGTTTGGAGTCTGACATTAATTTGGGGAAATTCTCAGTCATCATGTTTTCAAATATTTCTCCTGCTCCTTCCTCTCTTTCTTCTCCTTCCGGTATTCCCGTTAGGCATGTTACACCTTTGGTGGTTGTTCCACAGTCCTTGGGTATTCTGTTCTGTTTTTTTCAGTCTTTGTTCCCTTTTCGGTTTTTTGGGTTCCTATTGAGATATCCTTGAGTTCAGAGATTCTTTCCTCAGCTCTATTCAGTTTACTGATAAGCCCATCAAAGACATTCTTCCTTTCTGTTACAGTGTTTTGATCTCTAGCACTTCTTTTTTGTTCTTTCTTAGAACTTCCATCTCTTTGCTCACATCATTCATCTGTTCTTGCATGCTGTGTACTTTATCCATTAGAGCCCTTAGCACACTAATTCAATTTCCAGGCTGAAAATTCCAATATCTCTGCCACATGTGCCTTTGGTTCTGATACTTGTACTTTCTATTCAAACTATGGTGTTTTTTTGTTGCTGTTGTCTTTTAATAGGTCTTATAAATTTTAGTTGAAAGAAAATGATGTAAATATGGCCTTAGTGTGTAGTGATAATGTGTGGGGGCAGGGGAAGCATTCTATAGCTCTATGATTAGGTCCCAGTCTTTAGTGAGCCTGTTCCTCTGGGCTGTGAACATCACAAGTGTTTTTCCTCCATTAAGTGGTACAGGCTAGAGGATGCCAGATTTGGGAGTTTCTCTTACCCTAGGTTGGTTAGGTTCTGGTGAAACCCCAATAGATTAGGCTCTGGTAAAATAGATTGAGCGCAGATCTTGTTAGGAATAACAAATGCTCTGGTTTATTTCAAAATGGTCACTTTTTTCCAGAAGCATAAGGGAATTTTTCTCCAATCTTTACTGTCAGAACCTGGTATAGATCCTAGAAATAAAACTCACAAAAATGTGGGGCTGCCTCCATGACTGGGCCCCTTGGAGTTTTTAATTTTCAGACTTGTCCACACTGAGCTTCCGGCAACACTTTAATTACAGTTTATTTCTCTACCTTGGTACTGGTTCTCGCAAAAGTTTCTGCTCATGTTGGGATTCATGGGTTTCTGCTCATGTGGAGATTCTCTGTATCTGCCTGTCTGTCTCTTCAATTTTGGGAGCAGTGGTTTACCCTGTGGCCTCAATTCTCTGACAGATCTAATAGAGTTGATTTTTTGGTTTCTTTAGTTTTTTTTACTTGTTAGGATGGAGTGATGACTTCTAAGCTCCTTGCATGCCAAATCAGAAACTGGAAGTTATACATGTCATTTTAAGCTGCTAAATTTGTGGTCATTCTGTTCTGCAGCAATGGATAATAAAGTGTTAGTAAATTAAAGCAAAAGCATATGACTATCTTAATAGTTATAGAAAAAGGAACGACAAAATTAAACCACTTCATGTTAACAACTGCCTGCAGACTAGTAATAGAGGGAATGTTCCCAGTGTAAAGGGAACCTACGGAAATCCAGCGGTTCAAAACAAGGCAACTACGCTTGCTCTTAATGTTTCTATTCAACATTATATTGGAAGTTCTAGCCACTGTATTAAAGCAAGGAAAAAAAATGAAATGTTGTGAAAGGAAAAGGTAAGAGTCACTTTTATTTGTAGACTATGTGATCAAGGTTGTAAAAATTCCTAAGAAATCTTCAAACAAGAAAAGCTATTCAAAACTAATAAGTGAGTTTAACAAGGTGTATGATACAAGGTCAACTTGTAAAAATCAATTATATTTTTATGTACTAGCAAAAAAGGTTAAAATTGAAATTTTAAAAAGACTATTTATAATAGCATCAACAATATGAGTTAGAGTAAATTTAAGGAAGATCTAAATAATTGTGATAATTTTATAAGGAAAGAAACCTCATCTTACAAAATGAAAGAAAGTCAACCTTTTTTTTTTTGGAACTTTGCAAATTTTTAAGTAAATGGGTAAAATTCCTCAGTAAATTTCTCATTTTCAACCTAGGCAGATGGCCTATATATCTTATTTATCTCCAGAGTAGAGAAACAAGCTAAGAGAGCTCTTAGTTCAACAAAAGGCACAGGATAATCAATATGTGGATTCACGGGGTGATAGGAAAAATAGGCCAAGCTAAGACGAGAGCAAGGATGCGACTCACTTTCTGATAATCCTGGAGGAATCCCAGAAAGAATAATGACTTTAAAGATCTGAATGTGAGTTCCCCTCCCTCTCAAACCTCATACAAAGTGAACAGAAAACACCAACACCAATTGAGAAACTCAATGTAGACACAAGCACGTCAAAATCAATGCAGAAAAAGCTCAATTTATAAAATGAATAAAATTTGGTATAGAATTATATTCACATGATGAAAGAATGACTTTCTTCTCCTTCGTGGTTCTTATCAAGGCACAAAAGGAATGTAAAGAATGTGAACATGGAAATAAACACACATTGTCTATTTTATATGATAGCATCCTATGACTGATAATCCAATTAGAAGGAAAAGGAAGAAATAAAAGAACGGTGTCTTTTACTTGCTCTCGATAAAAACAACAGGAAGGAGATTGGCATCAGAGAAGATAAGTTTGGACTTAACAAGCTGATGCTCACTGCCGTAATTACCTGCTGTGTCTATTTTTGATCCTGCCTGCTTTAGGATACTTTATATCATAATGAACCGTTGATTGTGCTTACGAACTTTTGCAAGGTGCTCTTTTACTATCTGTTTCCAATTGGAAGTGCTGTTTTGTGTACTGAAAATGCCTTGACCAGCTGAAGAATTATTCCATATCATTTCTTAATAGACAGAGTTTTTTAAAAAGATTGGCTCTGAGCTAACATCTGTTGTCAATCTTCTTTCTTGTTTTTCCCTTATTG
Source organism: Equus asinus (assembly GCF_041296235.1). Classification (NCBI taxonomy): domain Eukaryota; kingdom Metazoa; phylum Chordata; class Mammalia; order Perissodactyla; family Equidae; genus Equus; species Equus asinus. The sequence continues at coordinate 21,238,216 of NC_091816.1, read as the reverse complement.
TCCTGAAAGCCCCCCAGTACATACTTGTATATTCTAGCTGTAAGTCCTTCTGGTCATGTTATGTAGGGCGCCGCGTCAGCAGGGCTTGATGAGCCGTACTAGGTCCATGCCCAGGATCCGAACCGGCAAAGTCCTGGGCTGCCAAAGTGGAGCACGCAAACTTAACCACTCAGCCATGGGGCCAGCCCTGAAATAGATTTTGACTAAAATTCAGCTCTATAGGGGTTTGTTGCAACTTGCAAAACCACATCCTGGAGAAGAGAAAAAAATCCATCTTATGTATGCAATTCCCTTCAAGAGCACACTATGCTGATACATTTGTTACCTACAAATTATGATTTGTGATGGCAACCGCATTTTGAAAGTAAAATTATTTTATCCCCTAAAAATTATCAATACACTTTTATCCTAAAAACCATAACAAGTTTTTCAAATTTATCAAACTCTGTAATATCTTCCTAATACACATATATAGAAAAAATGAATTTGTACTCAAGAAGTTATTGTCATAATTTCTCTTAAGAAAGCCCAAAGTTGAATAAAATAGGCAAACTACCATAACTGACTATTTTTAAGAAATTATTGATACACAATTTTTATTCTAAGTGGACCTCTGAAATCAACAACATTTATTAGGCAACATTAGGCTGTGCAATTCGGGGACATGTTAATAGTTTCAAATTTATCCGTGGTGAAGATTCATGGAATTAGCAAACATTGATCATCTGCTAGGTGCCTAGTCATTATAAACATCATGTCAATAATTTTATTTCTCCCTCAAATTTTGAGAAGAATCTGTTATTATTGTATTTTTACAGGTGAAATAATAGGCTTAGGGAGATTAAGAGATTTGGCCAAGGTCATAGAGGTGGTAAATGGCAAAAATAGCATTTGAAAAATAGTGTATCTGATAATATAACCCATAGCTCTTCTTGTCCATTGTATTTCCTTTTTTTCTTTAACATACAGCAAATAGGCAATTTCAAATTTGGCAGCTTGAACTGGCCATTTCCATCAAAAAGAAAGTTCTAGAATGTTTGCCATTACACTAACTTGATGTGCTGAAAAGAACTCCATACTAAGAGCCAAAAGCCTTGTGTTACAGGTACAGCTCACTCACCAACAAGCCCTGTACCACCACACAGCAACTTCACCCTTGGGCTTTAGTGGCCTCGTCTTTAAAAAGAAAAATTACATTAAATCTTCCAAGAATCTTCTTGTCTCCGAGAGTCTATAAATCAACTGAAAGATATACAAAAGAATAGCAGTATTATTAAGAAAAATATATTTTTTTTATGTTGGATGCATTTCCTCCCATCATTTATAATAGCTATGTAGGAGTCAATATTATGGATTATCACAATTTATTTTACCTATACATTCCTTTTAGACATTTAAATTGCTTTATGTTTTTGCTATTATACCGAATACTGTGAGGATGTTTCCTTCTTTGTATATCTTTGTAAAATTATTCCCTTAGATTATTTGCATTCCTAGACATGGGATTATTAAGTTAAAGAGTACATTTATTTAAAAACTTTATCCAAAAACCTTTCTTATAGAATGGTTTAATGAGAAAACATTTTCTTAAACCCATGACAACACTGAATACTACTATTTTTTCATAATTTGCCAAAATTGTAGGTCAAAAATAGTGTGTAATATATTTCAATGGCATTTCTAAAAATATCTATGGATGGTTATTTTTCCATATATTTATTACTAATTTTCCTTGTTCCTTTTGTCAATTTCTTTGTTACATTTTCAGTTGATTTTAATTTTTACTGATATGTAAGATATAAGACATACATTGTGTAATAATGAGCAAATATTAGGTCATAGCCCAAAGATTGTATTAGTTATTTATGTCTGTGTAAAAAATTACTTCAAAACTTAATGGGTTAAAATAACCAACATTTATTCTCACCTAGTTCGTAAAGGTAAGGAGATCGAGCAGCTCAGCTGTGTGGTTATGACTCAGAGTTTCTCCTGTGCTTGTGATCAGGATGTTGGCACAGGCTGCAATTATCTGATGGCTTGACTGAGGCTAGAGCAACCACTTCTAAGAAGTCTCACTCACCAGGCTGTAAAATGGAGAACTCATCTCCTGCCTGTTGCCTTGCCATGTGAACCTCTCCACAAAGCTGCTCGAGTGTCCTGACCTCATAGAATCTGGCTTCCCTCTGAGTGGGAAACCCAGAGAGGACAAGTGAGGAGGAAGCCTTTTATGACCTTGTCCCTATGGTTGCCCACTGTCACTCCTACTCTAGTCAATTCATGAGAAGTGAGTCACTAAGTCCAGCCCAGATTCAGGAAGGGAATTAAGCTCTAACTCTTGAAGAAAGAAGTGTCAAAGAATTTGTGGATGCATTTTAAAACCATTACTATAAGCTTTTGTGTACATGTATACACCAGCATAGCCCAGCAACCCGATAGAGTCACGGAACATTCCCAACACACCACAAATTAGTTTTGCCTGTTCTTGAACTTCATATACATGGTACCATATATAAGGCACAGTTTTTTTGCCTGGCTTTTTCTACTCAATGTTATGTATGTCTGATTCGTTCATGTTGCATACAGTAGTTTATTCTTTTTATATTATTGTATAGTATTCTATTGTATGAAGGTATAACAATTTATCCATTTTACTGTTGGTTATGAAGTGTCTCTTTGTTTCTATTAAAACTTTTTGCCTTACAGTCTATTTTGAGTGATGTCAACAAAGTGTTACCTGCTTTCATTTGGTCAGAACATTTTTTCCTATACACTAACTTTCAATCTATCGGTGTCCATATTTCTATAGTATGTCTCTTATAAATGATGCATAGGTGAGTCTTATTTCATATCCAGTCTTACAGCCCTTGTCTTTCAACTAGAATGTTTTGACCCTTTATACTTTACGCAGTTGCTGATAGAGTTGGGTTTAAATAGAAAATGTTTCTATTTATTTTCTGTTTGAATCATCTACTTGTTACTTTACTCCACTGTTCTTGCCTTCTTTTGAATTTATTAATAACTTCTTAATATTCCATTTTATCTCCTCTATTACTTTTTAGTTATACTTTTCTTCACATTGTAATTTTAGTAGGTTGCTCTTTACAAGATGGATCTTTGACTTAGTATAGTTTACTGTAAAATTAGCACTTTGACCAGTTCTCAAAGAATGTAAGAAACTTGCAACATCTTAACTCCAATATTCTTTTAGAGTTACCAACGCATTAATCCTTTCTCGTGTTCTTCATTCATTTCTAGACTTCTATCTCTCCATCTGAGATCATTTTTCTTCAGCATGACATATTTCCCATAGTATATCTTGGAAATTCAGATCTGATAGCAAAAGTCTCTCAACTTCTAATTTTTAAAAGATGTCATTATTTAGCCTTCATTTTTGATGGGTATTTTAGCAGGATATAGACTTCTAGTTGGACAATATATGTATTTTTTCCAGCTCATTAGTGACATCATTTCATTGTTTCCTGGCATATTTTATTTGTTGAAAGTCAGCTTTACTGTTACTCCTTTAAAGATCATGTTCTCTTTTTCCTGGGAATGTCTTTACGGTATTTCTCTTAATTTTTGGATTAGAGTAGTTTGACTATGATGCACCCACTTGAGATTTTTTTTGTATTTACCTTGCTTAGGGGTTGACGGACTTCATAAACTCACATATTTCATCAGCTTTAAGGCCTTTATCTGTAGAAATATTGCTATTCTCTTCCTCTTCCATTCTAAGAACTCCCATTACACATATATCAGAACTTTCAAGCATATATTCTCATATCTCTTATGCTCTGTTTTGTTCTTTTCATTCTTTTTTTCTTCTTCTCTGTATTTAGTTTGGATATTTTCCATTGACTTGCTTTTGAGCTTATTAGGCTCATTTTCTGCTGTGTTCAATCTACTGTTAAATGCATCCAATGGGTTCTTGCTATCAGTTATTTGTGTTTTTTTGGTTCTAGCATATCTGTTTCTTTCTAAGAGTTCCCTTTCTATATCATGACTATTTATTTCATTTCCTTTATTTTATTTAATATATTTAAAATAGTTCTTTTAAAGACCTCGTCCTAGCTCCAGTATTAGAATCACCAGTGGGCCTACTACTATTTTTTTTCTTATTAATAGTGACATTTTCTTGCTTCTTCACATGGTATAGTAATTGCTACCTTTATACTTTATATCTACAGCATGTATAAAAGGCTGTGATTATTTTATTTTCCCCAGAGTGGTCTCCCCTTTCCTTTGTTGGGCAGCTAGGGTGAAACGCTGATCACCACGATACAATTAGAAATTGAGGTGGATCTGGACTGGCTTGCAATTCCAGCGCTACTCAGTCTATTTCTAGTTTTCCAGTCTTGGAATGTGACCCTCATGAATTTTTATTGAGAGCCTGGCAGTTCTCTGTCCCCTCAGCCCCCAAAATTTCAGGACATTCATTCCTGCTTTTGGCAGGTTTTCACCTAGCTCTGGAGCTTTTCACTCATGCAGCTTTAAAATCTTACGAATGTCTTGAGGGGCAGACTGACTGAGTGTCTCTGCCTCACACAGCCAGACTAATTACGTCAGACTAATTATGGTCCATCTGGTAAGACTTACTTGATTATGTGACAGTGTTAATTTCACATTTTTCAGTTTTCTAAAGAGTTGGCATCTTTTTTTATCATCCTTTTATTGTTTCCTCAACTGTAATATTCTTATTATTTTCTTTTGCCCATTTAAAAATTATGTATTTTGTCTTTTCCTTATAGATTGACAATCGCTTTATATTTTTTAAATATCGATCCTTTTAAAATTATATGAAATGCAAATATAGTATTTCCAGTTTCATCTTGTTCTTTCATTCTTTTTACGATACTCTGATAAACAGAAGTTGTTAATGCAATATAGTCAACTTTATTTATCATTTATTTCGTGGTTGGTTCTTCATTTGCATCTTGCTTAAAAAACGTTTTCTTTTTCAAGATCGAAAGATACTCTCAACTTTGTTTTCAGTCAACCTCAAATTGATTTTTGTGTGTAGCATGCTGTGGGAATCTAACTTCTTTTTTTCTCCCACTCTTTCTCTACTCTCCTCCTCCCTCCCTCCCTTCCTTCTCTTTCTTGCTCCCACGTTTTCTTTCTCTCTCTCCCACTTTCTCCCTCCCTCTCTCTTATCCTTCCTTCTTTTGGCATGTGTCTCACTAATTACCCCATCACCATTTATTAAAAATATATCCTTTGCTTATGGATTTGCACAACCATATCAGTCCTAAATTGTGTCCATATTAATTAATTTCTTGGCTCTTTTATTCTCTTTCATTGTTTTGCTATCAACTTTTCATTACCATATTGACATCATTATCATCGGTTTATAATTAATTGATATGTGATAAAGGAACCCTGCTCACCTTATTATCATTCTTCAAGAGGATCTTGACTATTTGTGAATGTGTATACTTCTATATAGTTTACATGTTCAACTTATCAATTACACTGAAAACTTATTGGATTTTAATTCCATTGTGTATAGAAACATTTTTGGAAATTTGAAACTTATTTATTTAACCTCTCAAACTATGAACCTGGTTTATGTTCTCATTTATTTAGAATGGATCTTCTTAGTATCTTTTAAATGAAATTTAACGTTTTTTAATAAGTATTACACATCATATTTTTAAGTACACACTATATTTTTAATACTATCATAAATGGAATTTTTAAAAAATATATTATTTGTTGCTCCATAAAAATGTTTTTATATTGATTTATTTTCACTAGTCTTTCTAAACATTATTGTTACATTTAACATATTGTCTTAGATTCCTTTGTATTTTCTATAGACAGTTATATTTCAAGAAAGGCTGTTTCTTCTTTACAATCTTTCATGATTTATTTAATAAAGACTATATATTGTTCCTCAAATGTTTGATATACATCGTGGAGTATAACCATCAGCAGCAAGAGAGTTTATTCTTCTTAAGTCATCTGTTCTAGAAATTTATCTATTTCATTAAAATCTCATATTTATTAATTAAAATTGGTGGTGTCTATTGATTATAATGATATCATATATGTAATTATCCTTTTTGCTTTTTAACATTAATCGTTTGTGCTTTCAACAAATATCTTTTAATTGTTAGTCTATTCATAGAACTAATTTTTGTGTCCTTATCAATTGATTTTTGTTACATTGTTTCCATTCTATTACTTTGTTTTGCACATTTCTTAAATTGCATTCTTTGTTCATTAATTATCAGCATCTCTTCTTTGATAATATGCAGTTGATGCCACAGATTTCTCTCTGAGTACTGCTTCAACTGCATACCATGAGTTCTTATACTTAGTATTATATATTTAAATGTGTATATTACTTCGCTCTAATTATTTTCTAATTTTCATTAAGATTTTTTAAATTTGTGAATTATCTAGTTATGTCATCATCTTTTTCTTATAGAATGTAACCTCATTCCACTGGTTGTTAGAGATAATCAATTGACATTAGGCAGAATTTGTTTATAGCATATCTTTTGTCAAATTTCTTAAGTGATCCATGATTGATTTAAAAAAAAATGTATATGATGCAACCACTGGGTGTGATATCCATTTGATCAATTTGTTGTTAATTTTGTTGTTTAAATCTTTTTTCTTTTGCTTGACCAGTCATATGCTCAAAAGCATTGCCGTATACTTTTACTGTAGAAAATTTGGGAAATAGAAAATAAACTGCAGCAAAAATATTAATTGTAATCTCACCATCCAGTGATAATATTTTAACTTTATTTTTCTAATTAGTCACTTGAACTCCTTCTGAAATATATTAAAGATGGATTTCAGATATAAATAGAGATAGAGATGAGATAGTGATACAGACTAATTACTTCCCGCTCCCCTTGAAATTCTGTTACCACATCTTTGGGGCTACTTAGCAAAAAGCAGTCAGGCCTGGACGTCTGCAAACACTCATGTCTTGTCTCCGCTGTTGGTGATGTTTCTGAAACAGCTACATTAATGAAGACTACTTCTACTGGTTCTATGCTTGCTTTCTGCCTGAGCAATGTCTGGGTAAAGATCTAAAGTGGAACCAGAGATTTTGGTAAACCCCAGGCGTGGCTTCAATAAGAAGCTCATTGAATCTCAAAAGGAAAAAAGTAGAGGTCACAATCTTTCTTAGGTTGAGGTCCTTTTCCCAAACATTTTACCCTCTTGTGCCTTAGAGACTAATGTTGCACTCTGTGGAAGTGGCAGCCTTGTTCAAATCACAAAAGGTTTTATTATACCTCCCCTCCTCACTGGCCATGATTCCCTTACCTGTACATTATGTTTGAATAACTTAAAAGAGGACTCTACAAGCAATTAATATTATTCTTTGCGTGATGCAGCTTTTCAAATGAGAACATTTTATTAATTAGCTTGCTAATAAAAGAAAGTTCTTTCCTTGTTGTTGTTACTTCAATTGGAAGACATGGGTTTTCTTATCAAATTCTCATTTAGTCTCATAATAAAATCATTTTTTGCTGTCCACTTCATCATAAGAATCAGGTGGCTAATAAAATTTAGAGTGATAAAGGATTAATTAGCCACCTGTATGAATCTGTCTGAGGGAATTTTCATGGACTATATTGATATCTCTTTAATAGGTTTGTGATAAAGCTAATTAGATGAGAAAGAAAAAATCGTTCTGTCTCTTGTTAAAGAGAGTAAGGAAGACTTCGTTCAAAGGGATTACTACAACGGGGTTTTCCACTAGGGAAGAGAGATTGGGTTCCATTCTCAATACAACAGGAAAAGTGGGGATATATAGCCATGGAGCAGAGTTGGGGGAGAGGAGCTGATGGATGAAAAATCACTAAGAGGGTAGGCCTATTCTTGCTCAACTGATCTAGCAGGATTTTCACTGAAGGCAGGCCAACATGATCAGACATCAGCTAGGGGATGGTAAGGAATGAGGAATTTGGTCAGATATCCAAGATGATCAAATACTGAGAGTGGGGATTTTCTCTAAAGTGACTTATTAGGATTCTTGCTAAAACTGGACTCCACAAGGACGAAGACTGAAGCCCAAGGTTGGGCCTAGTGGAGCAGAGAGCTCAGAGGAACCTGACCAAAGAAAGTTTGATCAAAGGAGAGAATGTTTGCGAGTGTGATAGTTTTGTTTGCATGGAGATTGATGGCTAAACAGGCAGCTACCTGACGTTCCAAAGAATAGTATAAGTAGTAAAAATTAATATACATGTGAAATAGTTAAAATTTGGCAAAATAATGACAAAATAAAAAGCTATATAAAAAAGAAGGGGTAGTATTTTTAGCAAGATTCTGCCTTATATTTGTATAATCTAAAATTCTAATATGATGATCCTAAAGAGAATATTAGAGTTCACAGACTCATTCTTTTCATTTTTAAAGCAAAAAAAATGTGACAGGGACGGAATCTAAGTTGCTCAGTTCCACAGGATGCTACTCTTAACACAACAGCTGGATAATCTTCTAGTTTCAGGCTAGTACATTTATAACACATTGTAACCTTCAAAATACTGGCGATTGTCTATGAGCCATTTTTTACCTTGACAGACATATGAAATCACTGATGTAGAATTTAGAGTTGCAAAATTTTGAAAAAAATTTTGGTAATAATCTTAAATAACAAAAGCATTAGAGTCACGCAGATCTAAGTTGAGTGCCAGAACTATGATTTATTAGCCTAAAAGCTTGATGCCAGTGATATAACTCCCTCTGACTCTTATTTTCTTCATTTGAGGATAAGAGTATGAACCTATCTTGCAGGCTTATTGTGAAGATTCAGTGGAATTTTATATATAATGTGCAGGAAACAAGGTCTGACATATTGTAAGTATTTCACAAATAATTTTTATTATTATAATTTTCAGAAACAGCAAGAAAGAAAGTCACAGTCTTCCTAACAGACTTGGAGGGCCTGACTCCTACATTCCAGAAAGTTTAGAATCTGCATGGTTCCAACAGAGTGAGGACATATAGAAAGTCGATTCCCATCCTTGGCATTCTGTTTATTTTGAGTATTCAACAGAGGAAAGGGGTAAATGAAATGAGACGATCTTTGCCAGAAGAACTAGCCTTCTTTTAGAGTGTGTCCTCTAATAAAATGAGAAGGCAGCCACTTTTCTGAGCTACCATAAAACAATTAAATAGCCATCCATTGTTACTGCTCGTTATTTTCGTGACTCCTCTGTTATTTCCATGGCCCACCACCCCCTCTGGGAAAGAACAACCCATAACGATTGTATTTCCTACACCTGAGAGGCCACACAGGCATTCACATTTTATAGGGAGTAATATTTTCTTTTGCCGTTTCTCCCCAAGGTACTTTATATCCTTCTAGTCCATAGCAGAAATAGTAAAATTTCAAATTCAATGAACTAAAAAAAAGGTCTAAAAGCTTGAGCACTATAAGACAGAATTATAAATGCACACTATTACACCAATTAAAAATTGGTTTGTATCATTTGATGTTATTATAAGGTGCATGTATCTGCACATATTCATATATACTACAAATAAAGTCATATACATAAAAATATAGAATATGTTGTGTGCTCTTTATTTCTATAAACCTAATTAGTATGATATTGTGTTTTTCTATAAAAATAAGAGAACAAGCTTTCTAACTTCAATTTAGAGATGATAATTCATTTTCACATATTATGTTGCCTAGCTGAATTTCACAAATTGTGTTCTAAAAGAAAAATATATGTTTCTAGTAAACAAATCTCATAAGACAATGATTTACCTCATATGATTTTTTGAGGGGGTCCAAATATTGAATCTTTGTTGAAACACAGTATGTCTATGTTCTATTTTTAACTTTTTTACATCACAGGGCACTTGGAATATTTTTCAAATAAAGTTATATATTTGCTGAAATTATATGAGAATTAATTATAGAAAATTTTTATAAATACAACTATTTCAAAAATAAATCCTGCTGCATCTTACAGAATTATGCGTAAAGAGTAATTTCATATTAGATCTACGCTGTTAAAAGGTTTTCCTCTCTGCTAATGCTACAAAACATTGATCATTGCTAGCCTATGCTACTATAGTTTTTGTCCATGGACCACCAATTTGAATTTTAAACAAATTCCCAAAGTGACTTTTCAGGTAGTCCTCAGATAACACTTTCAGAAGGATTGATTTAGAAAAGAGAAATTTTATTCTGAATTTTCCAGTTACAAATAATTAAAATAGACATCTCCAAAGTGAACTGCCAGGCCAGTGAAGGCCAGGTCTTTCGAGACTGTGCTTCTGAGGGTTTCATGTGTTTCACTGTGGAAAAGTACGGTCTAATGTGTTTAAAGAGAATGATCCACACCATGTATGAATAATGGTCTCCAATGTCCCAGGACAGGTGCTTGATAGACTTTAATACATTGAAGACTTTGGTTTAATTTTATGTCACCAAAATAATAATCACATGGAAAATACAGTCTGTTATGTACCTCATGTAAAAGAGGTGTCTTCTCACCTGTACTACTGGGAACCTACACTTAAATAAAGTTATAGTAGAATTAGAGAAAAGAAACTCCTAAACTAATAGCAGAAGTGGCAATGCTCATTTAATATTGAAATGACTTTCAAATTTTGAGATAAGACTCTTAAATTTCAAAGTTTGGGAGGTAAGAAGAGGTGTTATAGGTTTATATAAAAACAGAAAATTACTTTTTGAGCAAACTCAGCTTATGCACTTAATCCCACCCATGTTGTCGAAATGGCACATCATTTAAAAATTGAATGAGTTGGTTCTTTTTCCAAGATTCAGTACAAACTGAATCTCTAAATAGAATTTTTAGAATGTTCAACAATTTATGGATGACAGGTTCACAATGGCATACTAAGAAAAAGTGAGACATCCATTTATTTATTCAATACATATTTATTCAATAACTATGAGGTTTTAGGGAATACGCTAGAGGATATATTTAAAAACAAAATATAAAAAGTCTCTGCTTTCACGGAAATTAAGATTATTTGGGAACTAGAGACAAGAAATAGATTCTTAAAATACTGATGTTAGTGATAGGATAAATGAGTACAGGATTCTATGGAAGTAAATATTACTAGAAGATAATTCAAATAAAGGTATCAGGGAAAATTTTTTTTTGTACAGAGTAATTATCAGATAGAGACCTTAAGCATTGGTAGGAACTAGCTAGGTAAAGGAGAAGATGGAAAGAAATGTGTTTCTAACAGAAAGGCATAGGTTAGAGCAGGTTATGATCAAATAATGGAAAGGAAGTTTGGCTTGTCAGGGACCAGGTGTTTAAGGTGTGAGAGGTGGTAATGGGTAAGAGGGACTAAGTTGGGGGGGTCTTGTAAGGCATGCTAAGGATTGTCAAATTTAGAGTAATGAGAAACAGCTGAGATTTTTCAAGCTAACGTGATCATATTTGCTTTTTAGAGATATCAGTCTAGCTACAGAATTGAGACTGGAATGTAGAAAGAGAAGACTGGACTAAGGGACACCAATTACTATGCTGTGATCGTGACCTGAACTGAGAGACTGAAAGTAAGGATTAAGAAAGTCTGGGACCGGCCAGTGGCATGGTGGTTAAGTTTGCCATACTCTACTTTGGTGGCCCAGGTTCATGGGTTTGGATCCTGGGCACAGACCTACACCACTCATCAGCCATGCTGTGGCAGTGAACCATATACGAAACAGGAAGACTGGCACAGATGTTAACTCAGAGCTAATCTTCCTCAAGCAAAAAGAAAAAAAAGAAAAAAAGAAAGTATATGAATTCAAGAGTTACTTAGGAAGTATAATTTGTAGACATTTGTGAGTCATTGGATGGGGTGAGTGAAGATGGAAACATAACCACTGGTAATTAGATTTCCCACATAATTGAAGGGATAATGTTAGCCTTCCTTGAGATAGAAAACACGTGGAAGAAAGAATATAATGGAGAAAGAATATAATGTAATGGGATTAAAAATTACAATCCAAAGTCAGACATTGGCAGAATGGATTAAAAAATAATAATTCAACTGTATGCTGTCTACACTTTAGATTCAAAGCTACAAATAGATTGAAAGTAAAAGCATAGAAAAATACTTACTATGCAAGCATTAATCAAAACAGAGCTGAAGTGGCTGTATTAATATCAGACAAAATAGACGTAAAGACATAAATTATAACTAGAGATTAAAAAGGACATTTCATACTGATAAAAGGTCAATCCATCAGGAAGACATAAATTCAAATAAGTATATATTGTGTACCAGAATACATGAATCAAAAACTGACAGAATTGGAAACAGAAATGGTTGGAAACTTTAATATCCATTTCAGTAATTGATACAACAACTAGGAAAAAGATTGACAAGAAAAAGGAAGACTTTAACAAATACTGTAAGCTAACTAGATCTAACAGACATCCACAGACCGGTCTGCTCCACAACAGAAGAACAGATTCTCCTGAAACAAGTACAAACGGAACATTCTCCAGGATAGACCATGTTTAAGACATAAAATAAGCTTCAATAATTTTAAAGAGATTGAAGTCATACAAAGTACGTTCTCCAACAAGAATGTAGTGCAGTCGAATTAGAAATCAATAATGGAGAGAAATTCACAAATATGTGGAAATTAAATAGCACCCTCCAAAATAACCAATGGGTTAAAGAAGAAATCACAACAAAAATTTAAAAAATTAGAATATACTTTGAGATAATGAAAACAGATACACAATTTACCAAAATTTATGGGATATAGCTACAGCAATTATCCTAGGGAAATTTATACTTATAAATGACTGTATTAAAGCTTAGAAAAAAAAGATCTAAGCAGAGCTATAAATACAGATTTTTCTCTCCTTGATATACAGATCAGGGATTTTTAACCTTGTCATCTTGGGTGTCAGAGAGTCTCCGAACCTTCTGATTTTGAGTTCAAAATTGAGTGTCAATGTGCTTTTTGGTTAGAGGAAAGACCCTTGACTTTCATCAATTTTTTTTTGTAATTGGAGACACATTGGTTTATAACATTACATAAATTTCAGATCATTATGTTTTGACTTCTGCATAGACTGCATCATGTTTACCACCAAAAGCCTAGTTGCGATCCGTCACCATACACATGTGCCCTTTTATCCCTTTCACTCTCCCCTGCTTCCCCTCTGGTAGCCAACAATCTGTTCTCCACATCTATCTGTTCGTTTGTTTGTTCATCTTCCAAATATGACTATAGTCATATGGTAACTGTCTTTCTCTGTCTGACTTACTTTGATTAGCATAATACCCTCAAGGTCTATCCATGTCGTCACAAATGGCAAGATTTCATCTTTTTTTTATGGCTGAGTAGTATTCTACTATTTGTGTGCGTATACATATATATACCACATCTTCTTTATCCGTTCATCCATTGATGGGTACTTACGTTGCTTCCGAGTGTCGGTCATCAGATTCTTAAAGGGATTCATAAATCTCAAATTGATTAAGAACTACTAATATTGGTAGTAATTGAAATTTTAGGCATAAATAAAAATTACTGCTCACCTCTGCATGTGGCCAAAAAAAGTGATTAGAAGATAATGCTAAGACAGATTTATGGGACACACTAAGCATTAAGGCAGAAGGAAAGGGGGCTTTAAAGTCAATATGAAAAAAAGTGGTTGTAAAACTGGGGTAAGAGCCACAGCAGAGGAGCAAGTTGCCTTGATGCCAAGGAATGGAGAGTCAAGATGGAGGGAGTGGTCAGCATCAAACGCTGTCAAAGTGTGAGTATTTACGTTAAGCCCTAAGTTAAGTTGAAGTATGGCAAGCTAAAGTTGGAAAAGTCCACAACTTTCCAAGCAAGGGGATCATGGTGGCAACTTGATCACACATGGCATGGCACGTGTGAAAGCCATCCTATGCTGAGTATGCCCTGAGCACAAAGGAAAGTGAAAAAGTTGAACTTTGAGGGTTAATAATTTATTCAAGAAGATTGGTTGAAATTAGATCTCATGTGAAGTGTTCTTACTACAAAAAAGCATAAACAAAGAAAAACAGGAAACTTAGGAAGGTGTGAGATGTCTATTCATTTGATTGTGGTGAAGGCATCATGGGTAGTCACAAAATTCTGAACTCATCAAATTGTACACGTAAAATATGGGCAGCTCTTTGTATATTAATTATACCTCAGTAAAGCTGTTAAAATATTTTTTTAAATAAAATAATAAAATCTGAAGAAAAAAGAAGTTTGGCTTGGAAGGGAAGAATAATAAACTAAAGCCAAAATAAAGTTCATTGAGGGTTTATAGCTTAGTCTTTAAGATAGTAATCAAAGTGGGCAACGTTATCTATAATAACCTATCTCTCTGTACCTAAGTCAGAAACAGAAGCAACACTAGAAATGCTGTGATTCTGACCCATTACCTAAATTTTCAGGTTTCTGATTTATATAAAGAGTAGTAGTGTAGCCTTTGAAAGTGTCAAGGTTTTTCAGAAGGAAGTGTTTTTTATATTAGTTGTAACTTGAGATGCTATATTACAGAAGGAAAAAGAAAAACACCATTTAAAAAATTATGTAGGTTTGTGCTTCTATTTTTTAAATAATTTTACATGTATGCACCAAAGCATTTCTTCATCCTAAAAAGTAAACACACAATGACCTGGATGACCCAGCGCCCACAGTTCATGAGGCCAGTCCACTCACCGGTTACCTGGTGGCTCTCCTGGAGTAGACTGGATGACCACTTAAAATGCTTCGGTTTCAAGGATGTTTAGAAGCTCCCAATTTCCTCCTCAAAAATTCAAGAAGATGCCAAAATCACATTCATAACATTTTCCCTTTGCCTTATCATTTTCCTATCCCTACGTCCTCTTAAATTGTATATTTTCTTGAAGGTGCTCTCATTTAGCAATTTCATGGGAATTAGTTGATCAAATGCC